>NC_068362.1:48302487-48570682 GCF_020536995.1 Dreissena polymorpha
AGAACTTCCTCTCCTGGTTCTTTCATTACTCTGTTGAAGCCCTCGATGGTCAGTACTGCCTCATCTTCCAAAATACTAAATCTATTCCTGAGGGTTAGCCTGAACTCTTCTTTTACTTTTGGGTCTTTCAACTTGACCTCATTGTAGCGTTGGTTCTTGATGTCTCCTGTCTGGGCTTTCCTGAGCTTCAAAGTCACCTTGGCCACCAGAAGACTATGGTCGCTGCCGATGTCTGCATGTCGCATCACACGCACGTCCTGCAGAGAGTGCCTCCACCGACCATTGATGATGATGTGGTCGATCTGGTTCTGGGTCCGGCCGTCTGGTGATGTCCATGTTAGTTTGTGGATCTCCTTGTGCGCAAACAGGGTCCCTCCTATGACCAAGTCATTCTGTTGGCAGAAGTTGACTAGTCTTTCCCCATTGTCGGTGATCACACACACTCCATGTTGTCCCATGGTCCTCTCCCTGTCTTTGTTGTCGCAGCCAACCTTTGCATTGAAGTCGCCGAGCAACATCAGCACGTCGTGATGGGGGATGTCCTCTAAAACACTTTGAAGGGCGTCGTAGAATGCATCCTTGTCCTCTTCTTCCGCATTGTCTATTGGTGCGTAGCCCACAACAACAGACAGCTTGGCGTACTTGGAGTTTATCCTGACGTACAGCAGGCGCTCGTTCACAGGTTTCCACTGTAGCACGGTGTTGGCCTTGCTCTTGCTGATGATAATGGCAACCCCTTCCCGGTGGTCGTTGTCAGTTCTTCCTGACCAGATGATGACTTCTCCAGAACTCATCTTCTGCTAGCCAGAGCCAGTCCATCTTGCTTCTGTTACTCCCACAAGGGTCAGGTTGTTTCGGTTCAGCTTACTCACCACTTGCGCTAGCCTTCCAGTCTGGTAGAGTGTTCGCACGTTCTAACATCCAAATCTGATCCATCGCTTTGGCGTCAAGAGTTCTGCTTTCGGGGTGGGGACGTCCTTGCGGCTTTGATCCCCATCCTTCATAAGTCCAGTTGCCTGGTCTGCTTCGCTCCCGGCGCCGTTTGTCGTTTGTTCCCTTGTTGTCGTTTCCATAGCAAGCATTTTTTCACGGGGTGGGGTTGCTAGCCCTACGCCCAACCCTCCTCCTTTTTCAGCACAGGTTTGGAACCGTCCTTGGCGGAGATGCATGTGTTGATGTTTGTCATTAAATGCTTTTTATTGATAAATGTAAACATTGGCTCTAAAAAGCTCCAGTAAAAAATCAAAAATAAATCATAAAAAAAAGAAAAAAAGTAGCCCGCAGCAGGGCTCGAACCCCTGGAGTCCTGGAGTAAAAAGTCTACCACTTAGACCCCTCGACCATCCTTCGGCATACAATGCAGGATTTATTTTATACTATATATAAGCAATCCTCGTAGTTTCACAAAATATAATGACAACAACAGAACTTTCCATATTATTCAATCGTTTTGCTTTGCAACGCTTTATAATTTTCAGGTTTTTAAATCGTCAAAAGATGCATATGATGGCTATATTAGAGCATGGTAAATGTTCAGTATTACTGTTTCCTCACAAATATCATAACTAAATAAAAAAATGCATTTCTGAAACAACTTTTTTAAATTTTGTCGATTTACCAAATTGTGAAAAGGCCCCTTTAATGTACAATGT
This sequence comes from Dreissena polymorpha, assembly GCF_020536995.1. NCBI lineage: Eukaryota > Metazoa > Mollusca > Bivalvia > Myida > Dreissenidae > Dreissena > Dreissena polymorpha. The sequence goes on from NC_068362.1 coordinate 48,304,140, forward strand.
ATCTAAGATATTATTGTGTTATAGTAGACTGACACTCTTAAGTTCTGAGTTGACATTTCTTATTTAAAGCATTTTATAACTAACTTTAATATGCCAAAATCTGGGAACAAGTCCCTTTAACTTGCTTCTTTACTGTTTTAACAATGTCCGGCAGACACACAAGATATTCAAGTTAAATGATGATAATTCATTAAATCTGTGTCTGTTTTATGAAAATATAACAAATGTATTATTAATAATAATTATTTATTATATGCTTTCCGGTGGTTTATAGAGAAATATCAGTTAATTAAAACTGATAATTTGACTGTTTCAAACAGTGAATATTATCAGTGAAAATTATCGATAATTTTCACTGTTTACTGTGAAATGACATCATTTTAATGACGAAATGACGTCATAATGCCAGCGAAATTCTTTAGTTAAACTCTTTTACAATGCATATAAACTGTGAAAAAAGGCATAAAATAAAAAGAAAATTTGTTGGATTCGGTGGAATATCGATTTTAATTCACTCATGATCATAGAAATAATATATTTTCTATGATCAACCGTGAATTAAAATCAATAATCCACCGAATCCAACAAATATCCTCTATAATATGTCGTAGCACAATGAATTATTTACAAAGGGATTTAACGGATTGATAAAATCCAATTCAGTTAAAATGGGCCATATCATTGACATCAAGTATTAAGGATAAAATATTTCATTTAAATTGCCAGTTTTAATTGCATTTCAGTTACAGTTACCAGTTATGTTTTAGCTTTATTTGCAAGTTACACTAAGTGCCGTAATTACTCAAAGTTTTGGGACACTCTTAAGTTTTCGAACACCCCCTTATTTTAGCCAAAATAATTATTTTCCGGACAAACAGATTTTTTGTCAATAATTAATGACTCCAATTTGTCAGACAATATATTTTACAGCGCTATTTTACTAGATTTCTGCTCTATTTTTGCTTATCTGGGACCCTTCGATCATGGAGTTTTACATCCCGATTAAGGTCATAAAACCTGGCATAGAATTCCTTGAGGGCAATGGACCATTACAATTATGTTATTGGGTAGATTACCATCTATACTGGTAATAAACAATTGTTTCACCCAACAGCATTTGAAATTATGTCATTTTCAGGAAGCGGTATGGTTGTTTCTTTACAACGTTTTTATATACCATTTCAGGTAAGAGATTGAAAATAAGTGAATTTGTATTTTATTGAAAGCAGAAAAAGGATAGTACAGCACAATAAAATTATTGCTTATTTATACATTGGTTTTATTTCAATATAATAATTGACAAACAAACATAACATTTGTTATATATATGTAACATAACATAATAGACACTCAAACTTTTTGAATAATTTTGGTATCTAAATTTTCAGACACGAAAAAAAAAAAATTGAATGTCTGAAAACTACCCTAAGAGTAATTACAGTAGTACACGAGTTGATTATTTTTAAAAGCCGTGGTGCTTCAACCATGTTTAAATTGTTATATTATTATGCCACCCTTCGAACATGAGGGGGTATATTGTTTAACTCATGTCGGTCCGTCCACCAGATGGTTTCCGGATGATAACTCAAGAACGCTTAGGCCTAGGATCATGAAACTTCATAGGTAGTTTTAATCATGACTGTCAGAAGACCCCTATTGATTTTCAGGTCACTAGGTCAAAGGTCAAGGTCACAGTGACTCGAAACAGTAAAATGGTTTCAGGATGATAACTCAAGAACGCTTATGCCTAGGATCATGAAACTTCATGGGAACATTGATCATGACTGGCAGAGGACCCCAATTGATTTTCAGGTCAGTTGGTCAAAGGTCAAGGTCACAGTAACTCGAAATAGTAAAATGGTTTCCGGATGATAACTGAAGAATGCTTACGCCTAGGATCATGAAACTTCATAGGTACATTGATCATGACTGGCAGATGACCCCTAATAATTTTCAGGTCACTAGGTCAAAGGTCAAGGTCACAGTGACTTGAAACAGTAAAATGGTTTCCTGATGATAACTCAAGAATTATTAGGCCTAAGATCATGAAACTTCATAGGTACATTGATCATGACTGGCAGATGACCCCTATTTATTTTGAGGTCACTAGGTCAAAGGTCAAGGTCACAGTGACAAAAAACGTATTCACACAACGGCTGCCACAACAACTGACAGCCCATATGGGGGGCATGCATGTTTTACAAACAGCCCTTGTTCTTTTAAATGTATTTACGTGAAGATTTGTTTATGTGTTTTAACAGGCAAATTGTATTTTCCAGAGGGTTCACAGAAACTGGTTTCATTCTCAAAATATAATTCTTGTTTAGGACTAACTGGTATGGATGTTTACCTCACACTGCTCTATGTGACGTTGGAACAGGAACAGGCCCTGAAACATTTCTTCCTGAAGAATGGATGGAAGTTCTGTAAGCCAGGTATTCATAACCTAGACAATATTTTGATTGCAATTTATGCTTGTTTGTTTGTTGTAGTTTTTTAGCTCATCTATTTTTTGAAAAAAAATTATGAGCTATTGTCATCACCTTGGCGTTGGCGTCGGCGTCCGGTTAAGTTTTGCGTTTAGGTCCACTTTTCTCAGAAAGTATCACTGCTATTGCATTCAAACTTGGTACACTTACTAACTATCATGAGGGGACTGGGCAGGCAAAGTTAGATAACTCTGGCGTGCATTTTGACAGAATTATGTGCCCTTTTTATACTTAAAAAATTGAAAATTTTGGTTAAGTTTTGCGTTTAGTTCCACTTTTCTCAGTAAGTATCAATGCTATTGCATTCAAACTTGGTACACTTTCTAACTATCATGAGGGGACTGGGCAGGCAAAGTTAGATAACTCTGGCATGCATTTTGACAGAATTATGTGCCCTTTTTATACTTAGAAAATTGACAATTTTGGTTAAGTTTTGTGTTTAGGTCCATTTTATTCCTTAAGCATCAAAGCTATTGCTTTCATACTTGCAACACTTACTAACTATCATAAGGGGACTGTGCAGGCAAAGTAATGTAACTCTGACTGGCATTTTGACAGAATTATGTGCCCTTTTTATACTTAGAAAATTGAAAATTTGATTAAGTTTTGTGTTTAGGTCCACTTTATTCCTACAGTATCAAAGCTATTGCTTTCATACTTGCAAGATTTATGAACTATCATAAGGGGACAGTGCAGGCAAAGTTATGTAACTCTGACTGGCATTTGGACGGAATTATGGGCCCTTTATACTTAGAAAATTGAAAATTTGGTTAAGATTTATGTTTTGGTCCACTTTACCCCTAAAGTATCATAGATATTGCTTTCATACTTGGAACACTCACAAACTATCATAAGGGTACAGTAAAAGGACAAGTTGCATAACTCTGGTTGTCATTGTTACGGAATTATGGCCCTTTTTTGACTTAGTAACTTTTAATATATGGTTAAATTTTGTGTTTCGATCCACTCGAAGTATCAAGGCTATTGCTTTCAAACTTCAAATACTTACATGCTATCATGAGGTTACTGTACCTGGCAACTTGAATTTTACTTTGACCTTTGAATGACCTTGACTCTCAAGGTCAAATTATTAAATTTTGCTAAAATTGCCATAACTTCTTTATTTATGATTAGATTTGATTGATACTTTGATGAAACTACTCTTACCTGACATACCACAATAGACTTCACCCAAACCATCCCCTGTGCCCTCCCCCCCTCCCCCCCCTCCCCCCCCCTAATTTTTTTTTATTTTTTTTTTTTATTTTTTTAAGATCATCTCACAAATGACCACCACACCCTCACACTATACCCCCACCCCACCCCCCCCACCCCACCCCCCCCCCCCCATTTTTTTTTTTTTGTTTTTTTTTTTTTTTTTTTTTTTAAGATCATCTCACAAATTATCACCACACCCTCACACTATACCCCCCCCCCCATTTTTTTTTAAAACGGTTATGTTTGAAATACCGTCCAACCATCGCACCCAAACCCCCCCCCCCCCCCCCCCCCCCCGATTTTTTTATTTTTTTTTTTCGCTTTTTTGGAAGATAATGTAATAAATGTCCACAACCCCACACTATACACCCCTCTTCACTCCACTCCTCCCTCCTTTGTGATTGAAAATGAGAGTCCCTTCACCTTTAAAAAGAAAATAGATGAGCGGTCTGCACCCGCAAGGCGGTGCTCTTGTTTATATTATCAACAGTTTCAGCGATTTTTAGCCAGCAAGTGTTTATAAATATGAATCACTGAAATGAAGCTCAGGGCTGCAAACAGTTAAATATAATAATATTTCAAGTTAATAATAAACATTTTAAGTCAGTGTATGTGTTTTAACTTTTTACGGTTCAAATTTTGGTCAGGTAGGGGACCCATTCCCTATGGAAAAAAGTGTTTTTTTCCAAATGGGACTTACCTGTAAATGGAAGGTTTCCAAAAAATAATTTGTTTTAATAAGTTTAAACATGTCATTCATCTCCGAATCCAGCTCTATAATTTGAACTTTTGAACATATAATAATGAAATCTTTTTTATTATCAATTTTAAAATATTTGTAAGCATAAAATTAACATTAAATTCCCAATTTTAGTAAAAAGGTCGCAATATTTCCGAATCCAAAGGAACCTGGCCCTGTTCCCAAAATGATGAAAAAAATGTAAATTTAGTTTCGATGCTGCATTATACTTTTCTGGCATAACCATTATGTAACTTTTCACAGTACACCTGCACAAATACTTTGCCTGCCCCTCAGTTATAATTAATTGCTTATTTTGAATTTCTACTACTGGATGCTGATGGTTGGTAGCTAGTAAATTCAGGGGTCTATGGGTGATTCTTTGTAGACATCAGTGTACATTTGGATAAAAATGTTTTACCTGGTATCTTTTAATTCCATTTCAATGTTCAATTAGACATTCATAATTATGCCCCCCTTCGAAGAAGAGGGGGTATATTGCTTTGCTCATGTCGGTCTGTCGGTCGGTCTGTCCGTCCACCAGGTGGTTGTCAGACGATAACTCAAGAACGCTTGGGCCTAGGATCATGAAACTTCATAGGTACATTGATCATGACTCGCAGATGACCCCTATTGATTTTGAGGTCACTATGTCAAAGGTTAAAGCGGGTATATACGATTTTTATGTGTTAAATTGTTATATATTGATACCAATATGTTATCATAACACACAATATGCAAGAAAAATGATACATTTAAGACGAATTTCATAAAATGCAGCTAATACAAATTAGCGCTCTGAGCCGATTGTGACGAAGATAATTCGTACATATTTTTCTACAATAACCGATGCATTCGTCTTTTAAGTAAGTGTTCGTGTGTCGTATGAATCGATATCGCTGCAGTAAGTTAAAATGAACCGTTCAACTAAATTTAGATTCACATCGTACATGCATTATATACATGCTGGCGAATTCGGCTGTACAGCCTTTTTCGATTTCAGAATTAAATATATGTCTAATTTCCCATTTTTCGACACATGTTCTTCTTAACTTTTATTTTAGTTTATATTGAAATATGTGTATAATAAGTTTTTTTTACACATTTTATATTAATTAATAGATATTTGACAAGATCGTATATACCCGCTTCAAGGTCACGGTGACCAGAAATAGTAAAATGGTTTTTGAATGATAACTCAAGAACGCATACGCCTAGGATCATGAAACTTCATGGGTAGATTGATCATGACTCGCAGATGACCCCTATTGATTTTGAGGTCACTAGGTCAAAGGTCAAGGTCACGGTGACCCAAAATAGTAAAATGGTTTTTGGATGATAACTCAAGAACGCATACGCCTAGGATCATGAAACTTCATAGGTAGATTGATCATGACTTGCAGATTACCCCTATTGATTTTGAGGTCACAAGGTCAAAGATCAAGGTCACGGTGACCCAAAAAAGTAAAATGATTTTCAGATGATAACTCAAGCACGCTTTTGCCTAGGATCATGACACTTCATAGGTACATTGATCGTGACCCGCAGATGACCCCTATTGATTTTCAGGTCACTAGGTCAAAGGTCAAGGTCACAGTGACAAAAATTGTATTCACACAATGGCTGCCACTACAACGGACAGCCCATATGGGGGGCATGCATGTTTTACAAACAGCCCTTGTTTGCAATTTTAATTGCCACAAATTCATGTATACATTGGCTGCATTTCACTTGAAACAATTTCTTTTGACAGATCTTTCAGTTATTACAGAGAAAATAGGTCCACCTCAGTTATCCACTGTCAGCATCAGAGATGTTCCTGAAAGTCCTGGTCCTGGATGTCCAAGTATACCAACAACAGAAGACATTGATAGTGGGGCAAAGCTTAGATCAAGGTACCTAAGGACTCGTGAAAAGAGGTCCAACACCTCATGCAAGTCAATTGTAGTTGAAGAACTGACTCAAGATCATGCAGATATAGAAGACGATCATAAAAATAATACCGACAATGAAAACAATGTTGAAGATATTGCTGAGACATTCGATGGCCCAGAGAACATAAAGCCATCTGGTGATCATGCACAAACAGCAGTGCAAGAGGAATTAACTCCCAACTCAATGCTCGGTCTGTCACATTACAGGCATACGCTGGCATGCACCTCGGAAGAGAGGGGCAGTAACTCTAAATGTTTTAGGAGGAAGAGATGTCATACTGTGGCCAGCCTTGATGCCAAAGCAAGAGTGTTTGCTGAACATCTGGATACGGATGAGAGACAGGTTGGTGTCCGACAATTTTTCATAGCCTGATGAGTGACTTCCCTTCAATAAGAACTTTTCACAGGTTTAATTAGATGGTTTTAAATTGCAATTGTTTATTGATTGTTACAGTTCCAATCTTGTATGTTTTATAATAAAAGGCACTTGGTTTTTTATTATTTTGGTGAATGGCGCAAAAGTCCTTTTGACTGAAAAAGGCTCATGCGTTTGTCATGGCTATTTATTTAGATGAAAGCTTCGGGCCATCATCATCAAACTTCATAGTGCTATAGAAGCTGGCTGCTGCACTTTCTTTACTGAAATAAAACGGTGAAAACTAAGAGTGGGGGAAGGGGGTATTGTGATGATATATCACATAAAGGTGTGTTGTAATTAGAGTAGTTAACAGTAATAAACCTATATTGCTACAGATAAATAGAGTTGTTGACACTGTTATACTGTTTTTCTAGCTTACAATTATGGCAAATGTCTAAAATGGGTGAGCTGGAATGCCAGAAATGATTATTGTGCTTAAAGAGGCCAAAGAATGAAATTGAAAAATTAAGGACATTTTAATGAGTGGTGCAAGTGTAAGTTACATCACTTTCTAAACACTGCACTTTAGTTTGTACATTCATGATTAAGACTTAGTTTAATAATTTTAACACCAGCTCTTTTTTAATCTGCCAAATTGAATAGGACCATTTGGTAATGAAAAGCAACACTTTGATCTAAAACTGGCTAAAAATAAAAAAAATGCTTAAAATCTAGGGTTAGAAAATTCCATGCTCAGCTTGTCATAGATTATGTGAGGGTAATTTCTGTTAATATTAATTTATGTTAGATTTGAATAACAAACATGACTGTGTTTCAATGTATTTCATGAGAAAATATCAGGAATGTCTTGAATTAAAACTGAATTTATTGCTTGCAGACAAATAAATTGTGCCATGAACTTATCCATGGGCACTTACTGAATATTTTGCTTAAACTAAAATTCAAAGCATGTGATTTTCTGACACTTTGAAACTTGTAAGCAAACGATAGTTCATACAGTGCTCCGTATAGGATAAGAAAATGGCAGGGTTCTAATTTGTCAAAAGTGCTCTTGATGCATTCATATAATCCCTCTGGCATATTTTCAATATTGCATAGATCTGTTACATATGAATAGAATTAATATTAATTGTATTTTATTTAAAATATATTTTACTATAATAAATATAACTATTGTCACTGTTAAATATTGATTTTATTCATTAAACTTAAAAAAAAAGTGTATAATAATATGATGATATCAAGAAAAGGGGAATCCAAGGGGCAGGGTTATATCTGGAGCAGCAAGTTGCCATGAACCCTTTCCCACTCAGAAGCAAAATGAAAATGGCTATATGCAAACAGTATAAAACCAGAACAGCCTGCGAGTAACTCGCAGTCTGTTCAGGTTTTATGCTGTTTTCTGCTCACCAGTATCTAAGGGTTGGAAATGAAGCCTTTAACCCTTTCAGTGCGGGAACCGAATTTTAAAGGCCTTTGCAAACAGTTTGGATCCAGATGAGACGCCACAGAACGTGGCGTCTCATCAGGATCCAAACTGTTTGCTATTCTGATAGTATTCTTTGAAAAAATAGAAGAAAATGCTAATTTTAGAAATTCTGCAGACAACATTTTAGCAGACGAAAAATTTCCCAGCATGCAAAGGGTTAAAACTTGAATTAAGTACATGTAACAAAGGTCTTTAATTAAATGTAACAGTCTATGGGCCTACAAATGCGTCAAAATACGTCTAAGTAGCAAAGGGTTAAGCCTAGAGGGAGCATTGAGTTCTTTCTAAAAAGAAATATATATGAAATATTGGTTATGAAATCAAATGTGCTAAAAATTATGTTTAAGTTGTCTGATTAATGCAAGTTAAGTCAAAATTAAAACATTAAAATGTCTACCATGTCATTTATATTGAAGGCATTGTTTTGACTTAATGACATATTTAAGTAACTGCATGCATAATCAAAACACTCTTATTATTTTAAGAAGATGATAATTGCTCCTATCTCTTAGTGCGTAGTTCATGTTTATACAGTTCTTTAGCCATTCCTAAATGTGAAATTTTAGAATTTTATTTGTCTTTTAAACACTTAGTTTATGATCAATCAACTGTACTTGAAAAAACTTAATATTAAACATTTTTGGAAAGTAACCATTTAAACCTATTTATTTTAGCTTGATTGCATAGAAAGCCTAAGGCTTATTTGAAACGCTCTTGAGTCCATTTCCTGTGACTAGAACCAGTACTTGATGTCTTTAGGGGAAATCTAAAGAACGCTCCAACAGTGGGTATCGAACCCATGACCTCCCGAGCGCTAGGCGGACACCATATCCACTACACCACTTCGTCAAAGTAACCATTTAATTGGTATAAAACTAGATTTAATTTTTGTGTTGTTGTTTTTCAATATTATTATTTCTTAAGACTTTGCTTCCAAAAACAAAACTTCAAAATTGATTCCATGTTTAATTTAAAAAGACAGGGTCACATGACTTGTTTTGGCTTTATTTGCCATTATACAACATGCTCTTTTCCATGAAAACTAGATCATTACTTCTGCTTTTTAACTAACTTTTATCACAAATCAAGTATGAAAATACTAATATGATGGTCAAGTTTAATACAGTAATAATCATTAAATTGAGAGCATTGGATAAGGTAATAGTTATTCAATCAAATTGTGTCTGAACATAAGTAGTTAAACATTCCAATTTTTGCATTATCATATAATGTGGTGATAGGGTGGAAATAACCTAAGTAGTTTAACATCCAAATTTTTGCATTATCATATAATGTGGTGAATGGGTGGAAATAACCTCTCTATAAAACTGCCTCAACCTTTTTTAAGGAGTATATTGACAGTTAAAACTTTATTTGTATGCCCCTCTTCGAAGAAGAAGGGGTATATTTTTTTGCTGGCCTTCTGTCGGTAGACCAGTCTGAATGTCGGCTGACGAGTTTGTTTCCGATCAATAACTCGTCACCGAATTGACCGATTGGCTTGAAAGTTCAATGTGCATTGGTTTTGGACAGTAGATGACCCCTATTAAAATTGGGGTCACTATGTCAAAGGTCAAGGTCACTTTCACACAAAGTTTGAAAAATTGTCAATGAATTGACCGATTGGCTTGGACAGTAGATGACCCCTATAGAAATTGGGGTCACTAGGGCAAAGGTCAGGGTCACTGTTACACACTAAGTAAGTGTGAAATCGTTTCTGATCAATAAATCGTCAACTGATTCACCGATAGGCTTGATACTTCTCATGTGCATTGGCCGACGACAGTAGATGACCCCTTTTGAAATTGGGGTCACTAGGTCAAAGGTCATGGTTACTGGCGCAATAAGAGGGAAAGATCAATAACTGTTTGGAGGGGCATATGTCTTCGACTTTGGAACACTTGTTCTAATTACATTTTTTTAATATGCACTTATTATTTGCATAAACCTTTTTTTTTTCATGAATATTCTTATCATTTAAAAAAAGAATTGTATTTCACCAGGCTTCACTAAAGATGTGGGCTTAGCATTGCCTATTTGGTCATCTTACAACAATTAGTGCGTTTTCACTGTATAAATCATAGAGTTCCAGTAACTAGTGGGAATGTATTATACGCAGCCTTTGCAATATCTTGATATTTTCAGGGTCTGGCTGTAGATGTGAACATACTTCTGAAAAAGGCGGAGACATTAGCCAAACGGGTACTGTCAAAAACACAATCCAAAACTGTCACCTGTCCCAAATGCAATCAAATATGCATTAGACGTCGGCTGAAACTCCATATCCTATCTCATATGGATCTTCCGTATAAATGTAGTGCCTGTAATTTGTATTTTAAAACACTACAAGAGCAAGAGGAACATAAGCAAGTCAAACATCCAAAGGAATATCAGTGCAAGCAGTGTGACAGGAAGTACAATTACTTGCTATCACTACGACAGCATATGCAAGTAGCCCATAGAAAACCTTGTGAGCAATTACGTTTTGAATGCTCGGTTTGTGGCAAGTCGTTCCCCACAAAAGGTCGACTTAAAGTCCACATGGTTTCCCATTCAAGTGAACGTCCGTTTACTTGCGATTTGTGCGGCCTGTCTTTTAAGTCCCATGATGCCCTGAAAACGCACTCAATGTACATACACGAGGGGCTACCCAGGAAGCCCTATGTACGTAAATACACGTGCGAATACTGCGCAGTGACTTTTAACAGTGGAACAACACTCAAGGAACATATTTTAAGAAAGCATACAGAAAATGCAGAATTTAGACACAAATGTGATATATGTGACCAATCATTCTGTAGACCAGTCCGACTTGAGGCGCATAAGAACAAAGATCATTTTAATCGTAAACCATATACATGCTCGCACTGTAACAAGGGCTTCTTTATTGAATATGACTGTAAGCGTCACATGAGCAGATGTTCAAAAGAAAAAGACAGAAATAAGAGTACAAATGAAAAAGATGACCAAGCAGCATTTAATATAGATGGGAAAACTCATGGTACTTCAACGAATGTCAGTATATCGTCTTCTGGGTATCAGATTTACCCAACCAACAGTATCGGGATAGATCCGGTTCACAGCCAGGGGTCTGGTCAGCTAAGCTTTGTAGACCTTGGTGGCTCATCTGTGATGACTTCGTATCTGGAAAACTCCACCAACTTGGCTAATACGGTTTCTGTGACATGTTTTCAGCCTGTAAACACAACCTACCAGGATATGTTGTGAAAACCCTGGCTTGAAGAATAGTTATGCATCTTAAATGTGTATAGATTTTGTAGTCACATACACATGTACATGTTTATCCATTGAAACATCCCATTATTAATCATTGGCCACAATGTGGATGGAGTGTATAGAAATGCTCTTCAGGGATATGTCAGTCTATCATTCTGTCAGTCTGCCTTAAACTTTTTGTCTCCTCCATATGTTGTATACCATTTGACAGATAATCATGGAACTTGCATTAAATGTTATGCTGACTTGAGGTCAAGTTCATATTTTAAGGTCAAAGGTTTGAGATTCCATTTTGTGTGCAATCCATATCTCATACACCCATCGAGAGATTTTCATGAAATATGGCTAAAATATTGAGGTCAATGCAAATTAAGGTCAAGGTCATACTTCAAGGTCAAAAGTTTGAGTATCTACTCTCCAATAAGATATTTCTCTTCTATACCCATAAAACGATTTTCATACAACCTGACTACAATGTTAAGGTGATTGAAGCAATCTGAAGAAGGCATTATTAAGTCACCCTGGCAAAAAGTCAAGGTCACATTTGAAAGTGAAAAGTTTAAGCCTGTATTTTTTATTCCACATTTGGAGGATTTTATTTAAATTTTGATTATTATTCCCTTTGACCAGGCGATGTGTTGTTAAGAACTGATCCTTTGTGACCATGGTCAAATTGTAGGTTAATGGGCATACGGTTTAGTTTCCACTCTTATCATTATGGTTTTCATCTCTGCTCTGTTCCTTTAATCTGCCTGAAAGGATTAAAATACAACCTATGATAATGATTCCCTATGACCAGACAATTTGTCTAAAACAACTCCCATGCTCCACAGTATAATGTCAAGGTCATAATTCAAGGTCAAAGTAAATAAATGTTTGTTCTGAAGTTGAACTTGTATTTGACTTAAAGGATTTTTATATTTATTTGGATTATTATTCTTTATGACTGAACCATTTGTAGTTTGAGTATTGAATGCTTCTTTACTAGGTCAAGGATAAATTTCAATGTGAGAAGATCTAAACGATTGTTTCCACTTCGTAACTGATTGTGGTGGAATTTAATATCATTTCAGATTATTAGTCCCCATGATCAGAATGTGCAGTGTTCAACTCCAATTGTTCTCAAAGAAAGATGAATGTCACAATTCAAGGTCAAAGTTTGTAAATTAATGTTTCTGCAACTTTTAATTTCTTAGAGAATGTAAATATTACTTAAGATTATTAATCCCCATTACCAGATAATGTGTCACTTATAATTGGTATCGCTCCTCACTGCAAAGTCAAGGTCACACAAATCAAGAACAAAGGTCAATAACTTCGATTTCCGTTCTGTTACTTTTTATGTCGGCTAGGATTCTAATAGTATTTGTAAGACCATACGATGAGTCATATACAATTTGTATGCTCTTAGGTGAAAGGTCTATGTTAGAATTCAAGGTTATAGGTCAGATTTTCATCTCGGATGTTATTTGTAAAGAGTAATGTATCTCTTCTTTTGTTTAGCTTTTATTAAGCCTTGATAATTGAATGCACAAACCGCTATTTTTATTCAGTACAGGCCTTTCCTCTGGTGGAAATTCTTAATAAATGACTAATACATAAAAAACACTAGTTTTACATTGTTTATTACATCTCTGCTCTTATCTTATAGGAATGCTATTGGTTTCTTAGGTACTGTGAGGCATCATGCGTATGAAGAGCTTTTGTGATCACCTTTTGTGAGTTTTCAAATAAGGAAGATAATATTTACCTTGATAATACTAGCAGCCACATGTATTGCCCAATCTTCCTATCTCCTATCTTCCAGCCGAATTAGAAACTGGGTCAAGTGATGTTAATAACTATGTAACTAGGTAAAATCAAAAATTAAAAGCTTGTTTACACTCTATAAGGCACATTATTGGTCAGATCAGCATGACACTAGCTCAGAACATTTTTGTTAAAGATATATCCGCACTGTTAAAAATGGATCCAGTCAGTTATAAAACATGGCCTCTGGGGTTTTCCCTAAATGAATGTATGTGTTCTTATGATATCTTGACAAAGTTCAACATGGTTCTGGTCTGTAAAAAATATGACCGCCAGGGGGCACGACAGTTTCCTCATCTGGATATAGAGACGCTTACTTAGCACTCTAGAAGTAACAAATTTCGTCCAATCGTCATGAAACTTGCTCAGAAAATAAGTTGTAATAAAATCCATACCGAGTTCTAAAATGGCTCCGTAAACATTTCTAAAGCTTCTCAGAACTGTTCAGTTTATCAAGTGAGCGACTTTGACCCTCTGCTTTAGCTCACCTGAGCAATCCAGCTCATTGCCCGGCAACAGTCAGCTTTTGTGATTGACTTTTTTCCGTCGTTCGTAATCCGTCGTGAACTGTCGAACTAGACCCTGTTTACAGTGGAGGTCACATTTATGAAACTTGGTTCCAACATTTGCCCCAATCCAATCGCCCAATGATAAGTTCGAAACTGGATCACGTACGGTCAAAACATATGCCTATAGGTGAAATAAAAGAAACAAGAAATGTCTTTGAAAAAAAAGAAATACGGCGTTGATAGTTCAATGAATGAGATCAAGGATAGCGAATGTCTTTTTCTGTGCAGTTCTTAGCTGCATCACACGCAGTACGGGATGTTACGCGGAGTTTTCGCGGCTTATTTTACATTATTATATATTGCTGGTCATAAACCTATAGGAACAAAACAGAAAACCAAAAGAAGAATGGACGTGAAATTAAAACATATGAGTCAACCGGCCACACGCGAAGTATCCGTATTTATAGGCGCGTTCTTCGAACAAACCTGTTTTAGTGGTTTGGTTTAAACATATTTATTTCGGAATGCATATACATCAAATAAATACACAGTCATATGTGGATTGACCTGGAAGCTAAGTGGTTTGTCGGGCATTGCCATTTTATTCGATTATCAACAGTATCGAGAATCATCGTGCTCATGCTTAATACATTAGTCGATATGGTGGAATAATTATTGTTAAATTAATCAAAAATAATATTTATCATTGTATTGTTGAAAACACATTAAGAATCTATTATTGACATATCATAATTATATTGCTGAATATCTTCATTTAACATATGTCTGGTCTAAAGAAAATTCCAGGTCACCTAGTTCACGGATAGCGTCTTTATTATATAACGATTATTTTACTGGCCGCAAACTCCGGTGATGACCTGTACATAAACTCGATACCTCGCGTGTTGAAATGCAATCCATTTAAGTGAGGCCTCGCTTCCACTGCTCTTTATACTTTTACATGTTTACATGTTGACAGGAATATGGAAGTAAGTACTAAATATGAGAACATAGCCTTTAAGTATAAATGCTTTTGCGCTGGTAATTCTATGAAAATAAAAGGTGCACGCGCAAACTGCATTGATGTCGAGAATTGAGTGTAAAACTGTTCTATCTATTAAGCCTTTTCATTAGAGATAAAATTGTTTCATGCAGTAGAACAGTGTTACAAAGACGCGGATATGTTTCCAATGTTCTGGTGGTATACTCAAATCAGCCAATAGAATAAATGAAGTGTATTCATTCGTACCTAGCCGCGGGAAATTTTATCTGAATTTTATTGGACACTTACAAAGGTCAGGTAAGGTGAAAAGCTGGCTTAATACAGCTACGCCGAAAAATAAGTGAACACGCAAGAAGTCACATTTGTTGTCGAAACATTATGATATTCACTCATAACTTTTTTTTCTAACAATATCTTGGCTGAGTTCGGAAATAGTTCCAGTCTACTGAAATACTAGTAACTGGCCGCCAGAAGGCAGGTCCGTTATACGTAGTATTGCTCAGTGGGTCATTGTCGACCTGAAATGGCTTTAAGTCACACGGGGGTGACTAGAAGCCGATTCTTTTCACCCCAGGGTGACTTCAAGCCGATTCATGTCACCCGGGGTGATATGAAGCCGATTTAAGTCGCCCGGTCGGTTTGAAGTCACCCCATGGTGACATGAATCGGCTTCTAGTCACCCTCGGGTGACTTCAAGCCATTTCAGGTCGACAATGACCCAATGAGCGGGGTTGACTAGTGTCGGCTTGAAGTCACACAGGGTGACATGAATCGGCTTCTGGTCACCCCCGAATGACTTGTGGGCCATTTCAAGTCGACAATGACCCACTGAGCCTTAGTATTGTAATTGAAAGATTGTTTACTCTCTGCCTGCTGTACTTCAATACTACATCGCGTGTAACGTCTCTACATCTAACGTGTATGCTCAAACACAGAGCGTTCCTCTATAGTTTCGTCTATATGTAAAAAAAAATCATATGTGACGAATTGAGCGATCCCCCCCCCCCCCCATACAATCAATATACAATAACGTTGCACACAATCCATTTAACAACAAATAAGATTGAGTTTGCATCAACGTCATGCGCTTCCACCAAATTTCGTGTATACAAATACGTGAAACAACATTTCTACAAATGATAAGTGAGATTTTTTCACTATAGCCGTGCATTAAATTGTACTGTTTAAATAGAAAAAATATTCTCAAACAACGAGAACGACATTCGCATCCAAAACCTCCGTGTTTTTATGATTGACAAGTACGTTATTGAACAGCTGAGTAACATATCTCGACGAATTTCACATTCCCGAATGCTTTTTGACCAACATGGAAAAGGCTTATGCCTTGCTGTCGACTCGAACAGAAATCAAAAGAACGCTATGTACACCATTTCGAATTTGTATACATATGTCCCTTGTTGTTGTTTTATTTTTTGTATTATATATACATATATGTATGCTATAAGGCCAACTAGCATTTTAATACAATCCGACATTATCACGTTCAAAAATTGCTGTCAAGAAGTCAAGTTGATGAGATTTATATTTCTAACGTCTTATTAACTGTATTTCCTCGTGATTTGTTAATCACGTTTCAATGCATATGTTGTATTATTTGTCTTGTATATACCTCCTTGTTGCTGTTATTATTGCGCAAGAGTCTGCCACGTTTACCCTTTGCATGCTGGGAAATTTGTCATCTGCTAAAATGTCGTCTGCTGAATTTCTAAAATAAGCATTTTCTTCGATCTTTTTTACAGAATACTATCAGAATAGAAAACAGTTTGGACCCTGATGAGACGCCACGTTTTGTGCCGTCTCATCTGGATCCAAACTGTTTGCAAAGTCCTTCAAAATTCGGTTCCCGCACTGAAAGAGTTAAAGCCGCGGTAGAGACTTTCATGTCGTCACCTTTTTTAGTTTATAAGTTTCTGTTATTAACTAGTAGGTAATGAATTAAATTCAGATAGACAATGAGCCCTTTAATAAACTACATGTGTTGTATATACATGGGTATATGAATGTACGTATGCGCGCTACACCGCACTAAAAAGCATGCATTTACTTGGACGCTGAAGGCTTTTATGTCTTGGAACTGTATACATGACAATAGAATTTTTGATTTGTTGTTCAATCAAAGTAGACATACAACTCAACGGATAAAGTATGAAAGAGTATGAATACTCGCTAGAATCGCTGACAAACAATATTAATAATTCATAAATTACCGTATATGTCATATTTTAATCAAGTTTAAATATATTGTTTACATGATGCAAAAATGTTTGTTATTAACAACAACATCAAAATGCCGATTTGAGTCGCATTTTTAACTGCACGAAACCTTAAAATTTGGAAATCAGACTCATATAATTATCCCCCGCCGTAGGCGGAGGGACATTGTTTTGGCGTTGTCCGTCCTTCCGTCCGTCCGTCTGTCCTTCCGTCCGTCTTTCCGTCCGTCTTTCCGTCCGTCCGTCCGGAGCATTATCTTGGAAGTGCTTTGGCGGATTTCATTGAAACTTGGTATGAGTTTATGTATGGATAATAGGATGATGCACGCCAAATGGCATTGTACACCATCTGATAATAACAAAGTTATGGCCCTTTGTATCTTGAAAAAAATGCTTGTTTGTGTGTCCAGAGCCATATCTTGGAAGTGGTTTGGCAAATTTCATTGAAACTTTGTATGAGTGTCCAGAAGCATATTGGCGGGGGATATACATACAACGAATTTGCTTGTTTTCCTTTGATATACCGTAATGTGTGTGGGTGGGGTTAGCGTCTGTGTAATTATTAATATTTTTTACTTAACGAGAATGCAATATGTCTTGATCATGGTCAGTTTAAAGAACAAGTAACAAAGATTTATATTAACTTGCTATTTCCTTTATTTTCTTGTGTTTTAATGAATGAATTAGTATATTTCAATAGTAAAGCATCCTAGGCATTGTCCGTTGAGTCAGGCAGTAGTAATATTCCAATATTTCAAGCTGTAGTAAGGTCTCAGTAATAAGCCTCTGAAATGGTAAAAATACAACATAAATGTTTACTCGACACTTTCGGCTATATGTTAAATGTATATTTATATAACTATAATAAGCACATTTTTGCTTGAGAATCGAAATATTGTAAATTTATTACTAACTTGTATATGCTACCATTTAGATAACAATTACCGTTTAGATAACAAGAGCACCGCATAACGGGTGCCACGCTCGGTTGCGGGTGCAGTTTTGAATAAATGAAAACTTGTCCGAATTTTTTTTAGAGGTCACAGTGACCTTGACCTTTGACCTAGTGACCCAAAAATGGGTGTGGCATGTAGAACTCATCAAGATGCAGCTACATATGAAGTTTCAAAGTTGTAGGTTAAAACACTTTGATTTTAGAGCCAATTTTCAAAACCTTAACAAAATGTAAAGATTTTAGCACGACGCGGACGTCAGACGGCGGACGACGAGCTGGCTATGATAATACCACGGGTTTTCTCCGAAAACAGCAGAGCTAATAAAATCAGTTGATTTACTACAACACCAGTGTAAAAGAAAAAAACTTACTCTTTCCCAAATAGTGACCTGAAATAACAACAACATATCTCGATAAACATTTACAATACAAATAGTCAACTAACAAATATATAATAAAATAGAATTTATTAAAATATTTTTTTTACAGTTTGGACAGTATTTAGTACTACATGGGCAAACTGGAGATTCAATACTACACCCTTGTAACATTATACATAAAAATATACAATACAATCAAGATAACATATGAAATGCCAATACATTATTTAACAAAACACAGTTTGAACAATTTCGAAAACCTATTAAAGTGTATTTTTGTGTGTTAACTTTAGACAGTGAAGTCAGGAATAAAGACATTCATAATCTGAAAGAATCTTGTTCGTTTTCAAAAATGCAAATCAGAAAAATTAACAAAAAAATATTTAAGTTGATTGTGAGTATAATGGCGACAATTATTTGATATGAGCAATGAGTCAAGTTAGGAGAGTTTGACGAGCCCGTCAACGGACATCTATGTAGCCATAGTTACGGTTCTTACCCGGATGACCCCATCTCCGATATGGGTAGAATCCACCATGTGGGTAACCCAAGCCGCCGTAGAAGGGGTAGCCACCAGCACCTGATAGTCGAACATAAACAGAGGGTACTTTGATTCCGTGTTTACTATGATTTTAATATGTATTACCCTTTACATAAAGTTTGTAGATGATACATATTTATCATGTTTAATTCATTTTTAATTACTGCTATTTGTTGTATAAAGTATGGCCCTTAAAACTATATAGTGACTTCGAATTGAAATGGTTGGAGGTCGAAGCAAGTTTAATTAATGGACCTAAATAGTCTGCTATACATCTATCAATATAAGTTCAAAATATAAAATGCATCAGTGGAAAACCATAATTGCGACATGTTGTGGTGAAAGATGGCTTGATGAGCCCCAGAGGCCTGTATTGTTAAGCATCGCAAGACATAGTCTCAAGATATATCCTTTGCCGCTACATCCCCACTCACCGCCGACCACTGGACCCTCCTACTCACCGTATCCCCAATCCCCCAGGTATCCTGGGCCGCCTAATCCCCAGCCTCCGCCGACCACGGGCCAGTTGTTGAAGGCAATAGCGGCCTGGCAGAGCACCGCCAAGACCATCACGCAAACCAGGAACTTCATGCTGAGAACAATATGAAGCGAGTGCACAATAAACCCTTTCCCATTCAGAAGCAAAGTGAAACTGGCTATGTGCAAACAGCATAAAACCAGAACAGCCTGCAAGTAACTCGCAGTCTGTTCAGGTTGTATGCCTTTTGCTGCTTATCAGTATCTTAGGGTTGTAAATGAAGCCTTTAAGACTTGAATAAAGTAAGAAAGGTCTTTAATTAAATTTAACTTTCAAGAACTACAAATGCTTCAAAATACGTATATAAGTGGTAAAGGGTTAAAGTAGACACGTCGATCGCAGCATTGAATTCAAGAACACGACAACTGCTCCTACATGTTTTAGGGAACACCGTCTGACAGACACCTCGGAGCTACTGGTACCACTTTTGAAGGTTAGCGTTAAACACGGTTATGAAATAAACTGGGTGGGTCTACCTTTTTGAATTTCGTTTTATGTGGTAAAAGCATATAGGGATTTATTTTATAAATAAGCGATAACACAAAAGTTTTTGTACATAATGCCTGCTTATGCTGCGTGTGTGTGAAACGCACCCACACTTGCTTATATTAAATATATTTTTTCTAAACTGTATACGTATGTTTGCCGTATCAACGTGTCAAAATACGTGACTTATACATGTTTGTTTTAAGAGGTGATCACTATTTACCCAAGATGCTAGGCAAGATCTTGCATTTTGAGATAGGCATCCACAAAATCATTTAGAACAAATCAAAATGACAAACGCAGTTTTAACGTATAATAAAAGTGAAAAACAATGTTGACGTTTCTATGTTACAATTGCACATTTGTCTGAACAATAAATTTCAGTTTGCATGAGCACAAATGGTAGGAGACTTGATCAAATGAAACCATTGTAGTGGTCACTAGTGTTTTGTTCTGAGAAAACTGGGCATAATGCATGTGCGTAAAGTGTCGTCCCAGATTAGCATGTGCAGTCCGCACATGCTGATCAGGGACAACACTTTCCGCTTAAACTATATTTTCGGTAAAATAGGACTTTAAACGAAAAATACCATTAAAGCGGAAAATGTCTATGCGGACTGCACAGGCTAATTTGAGACGACGCTTTACGCACATGCATTTTGCCCAGTTTTCTCAGAACAAGACACATCACTAGATCATAGTCTCGCAGACAAGATCAGAATCAAATAACAGTACTGAAGAAAGTAGATAACTACTGAAACTTAAAAAAACGATATTCTAAATACGGAATAAAACGGATACTCACGTTGTTAGGTGTCGAGGTGAAGGTAAGATTCGCAAGTCGAGAGGACTTTGTGGCGATGTGGCATCAATCGACGAGCGTTTATATACGTTCCGGAGTTGCACATAAAATCTTTATACGTGACAAGGGGCTGTAAGTGCAATCAATAAAGCTTAACCGCAATCAACTCGATGAGTTCCTTATGTGTTGGGTGTCCAAGCTGTCATTCATCTTTGAAAAAGAACAATAAATTAAGTTGCTTTTTGTCACTGAAAGACATTTATTACTTTGTCTTGTATGGTTTTACGGAGAAAAAAACACGGAATAATGGTTGCGTTGTGAGGTTAGTGAGTGGATTGTGATCGGCAAATCAAACTGGGTTGGTTAGCCTTGCTAACATTTTTTGAATGCATATTGTGATTAATTTATAGGGAGACGCGTGATTCACAAAAGACCATTTATTTTAATAAATGAATTAATTTTTCTTGACAGCCTTTATCCACACTTATGTAATGATTTTAGAACAAACCAATTATGATATGCTGACTTAATTAAAACATATTAATTATACGGGAACATCGCGCGTTTCGTCACGTTTACTTGATTTTGAGCAGATAAATTCAAAGAGAAGCGAGCGCATAACATTGGTAAACATGTGCACAGCAAGACCCTTATATTTTAATATCCTATATATGCAAGTAAAAAAATATCAGAATTGAATTATTTTTCAATTAATAAAAAAGAAAGCATAGCTTTGTTTTTTTCGTTGAAAAATCTGTAACATTAAATGATAAATAAATGAGCCTCGTTCTGGGAAAACTGGGCTTAATGCATGTGCGTTAAGGATCGTCTATTAGCCTGTGCGGTCAGCACACGATAATCAAGGACGACACTTTCCGCGTTTATGGAATTTTTCGTTTATTTTGAACGAAAATCTATTGAAGGTGGAAAGTTTTATCCCTGATGAGCCTGTGCTAAAAAATTTCCAACAAAAGTCTTCGGAGGAAGGAAAAAATATGCACACCGCAACAACATGGTGACCAATTTATATAGGGCATGTCGATTTAAAGAAATAAACTATTTCGCTGTTAAAAATTGTCCTACTATACGTTAACAAAGACATTACAATTAAAATGTCATATTTTCTTGCTGTCATCCTGAAAACCATTTCAAACATGAACATTTAGTTCGAGTTCTACGCGCAGGTGGTTAGCGTGTGGCTATGATATTAATTAGTGAAAACATCATTTTGAATGATAAATAATCATATTATAACGAAAAATTAACTTTTCTGAAAAAAAAAATATTTCACTATCAAATATATATGTTATATGTTATATAAGCCACACGCTAACCACCTGTGGTTCTACGTCGCTTAGCACGCATTAATAAAAGTCATTTTTATCATACTAACGTTAAGCTAGAGTGTTTATGCCTCACAAAAATACAAGACGCAAAAAACAATACCTTGAACAAATTTGTTGTTAAACTGGCTTCTAAACAAAATAAAAAGCTTAACAAAAATCTACGATCCGCGTTATTACTATTTACTGTGTGTATTTTGTTTCTTACAACATGTCATGCAATAAATCAGCTTTAAGCAAGATCTTGATCCACAGATAAAAGGGTGCCTAAACTTATATTCCGGGTAAACCTTGTTCACGAACAATTGCGAAGCATTTCCCTGCCAAATATATCCATTCTTTACCAATCTTACGAAAACATTCTCTTTTAAAAAACGTATTAAAATACTTTTCCACTGCATTATTAGTCACGGTGCCTATACCACGTGACTTTTTAAGATCTGTGTGGGGAGTAAAATATCAACAAAAGCGCGACGAAGGTAAGATTTTTAAGGATAACTTTTTTAATATGTCACCATTTTTAATGGGATAAAGTGGAGAGCCCGCTCGTTCATGAGAGTTTTCTATAGGTATCATGATTTTATAAAACAAATAAGTATTTTTTCAGTAAAGTGCAACCGCGCGTTTGAACGGTCAGTGTGGGGACATTATTTTTTTTTACACAAGAACATCACCTCTGATGAAATTAAGAAATAAATTTTATGGGCGGAGCTTACACTACATCATTTTGCATCCATTTTCAGGTTTCTGTTATTTATTTACGAAACAAAATCCAAGAAAACTATTCTTACAGTAATATGATCTGTGTGGTATACGTTTTTCAACGGATCTGTGTGGTATACTGTTTTTAAGTTTTTCAGTTCTATTTAGTTGTTTAAAAAAATGCTTGTCAACAATGTATTTGAAACGGGATTTTTAAATGCGCTAGCATGTAAAACACATAATGGCTATACACTACGCTTGCACCGCATGCTGTACAATCCCCATTATAATATTAAAATTTTACGCTGGGGCATCTTAAATCGATGACAAGTCCATGCTTACCTTAAATAAGTGTACACTTTATGTTATTGTATCAAATTCCATTTTTATTTTGGCGCCAAACACTACTGTCAGGTGAAGTAATGTATCGTATATTATTTTTGATATTATATTTGCTTTAAGGTATGGCTCAATGCTCCAAATGCGGAAAAATGTCGAAGACTAGAGCTGGATTTTTGCGCCACATTAGGGGACACATTAACTCTGGAAACTATAACTGCTGTGGGAAAGCATTTCAGGTAAGATTAAATACCTTAAAAATAGTTACATTTTTATACAGTTATGCTAACAAACAGATGAACGGATTTTCTTGAAACAACACAAATATACAATATATCTCATCTCTCAGGTTATCATATATTTTGAAATAACTCAATAATCGTCAAATCGCTTGTAATTTGAAACTAACGAACGCGTGTCCTCAGATACTAACATTTTTGAAATAGCGTGTTTACGCATTGAAATGTCACGTGAATAAAATATGTTGTTTTTTTCTCAGGATTCCTACTATCTTAGAAGGCTTCAACGAACAAAGGACCCCAATGTCACGTGTGTGTACAGTGCGGCAGGAGCTTTGCGGACGAGTACCTACTCGTGGCTAGAGAGAAAAGTGCAAAAAAGAGGGATTGGTGAAATGTTACCAGTGTGGGTTGGCAGTTAGGAGTGAGAATGACCTCAGAGAGCACGTCAATACCCACATGCATGACAAGTGTTACAGTAGTGAGGAGTGTTTCAAAACGTACAAACGCAAAGCAAACCTTTCTGGATACGTGAGGACTTCACATAAATCCGTGAATACTGATTAAAAATCATAATAGTTTACAGTTTTTCTGTGTAACTTCATTATCGTTTTACGTTATTTTATTCGTTTTTTTATTTTTACTTTACTTTTCAAAATGATTCTAAAGTTATCCGAATTTGATTAATTTTTAGGTTTCGTTTAGTTCGTTTTTGTGTTTGAAATCATTCTCAAAAAATTGTGCAATAATTTGGATTTACGTTATTCATTATTATATCGCATCTGTGGTTTGAAGTATTGAATCTGTGATTCTTTTTAAATTATAACTTGATTAAAGTTTTGCGATGTTTTTTCGTTGGTTTTAATTTTAAATACCGCTGTCACGAGCTAGTTCGATAATCATAAGCAGTCAGGGTTTCTAATACTAGGGATTTTCACGATTGCTTTACATAATTAACTGCCTGCTTATAATTTCTCTAGGCCGTGGTAATTGACAGTAAACAATGTATGCAATGTGGTTGTTTATACAATACAATACTCCTTAATTCGAAATACGTCTTGACATTCTTCAGAGCTGCATCCATCCACAACACAAGAGGAGAATCGTACATATATAATCATATAATATAATATTTATTCATTTACTTTTTATATTCTCTTCAAAATAATTAATGCTAAAGATAAGCATACACTGGTAGACTGAATACAACGACATTATTTATAACATGACATTATCACCAACACATGGCGAATGATTGTCAATATCTATACTATGTAATAAACTAATGCAACAATATGAATTCCATATATGAAATAAAACACACAAACACACACATATATATATGTTTCTACTATGACCAGTATTTTGTTTTTAATAAACATACCGTTTACCTTAAACTTTAAATAACAACAAAATGACAAGCCAATACGTCTGGTGGATTATGTTTTATCTGTTTGTATTCCAAATTTGATTTTAAAACAGACGTATTACTCAGGAAAGAACATGCCTTTGCTTTTTGTCAACCTGTGTAATATTTGACACAATTTCTATTGCAGAATTTGTGTCAGAATTAAAATGTCCATTGTGTTCGTCTATCCGCATTCTTATTGTTGGCAACAGTTTGGTATCGTTTCGTCTCGCCCGCTCCCACCTTACACCTAGTGTCCCCTTCTGTATAGCATTCCTGTCTCGTGAAACTGTTTCCTCTATTTTTTCTTCCCTTAACCCTTGTCCGCTCACTAGTGCCAAATAGGTGATTACTGAAATGAATGAATGTTTAAATAATAATACTAGATCTACTACTACTACTATTACTACTACCACTAGTAGTAGTAATAGTTGTAGTAGTAGTAGTAGTAGTAGTAGTAGTAGTAGTAGTAGTAGTAGAAGTAGTAGTAGTAGTAGTAGTAGTAGCAGCAGTATAAGTAGTAGTAGTAGCAGTATAAGTAGTAGTAGTAGTAGCAGAAGTATGGGTAATAGAAGTAGTAGTAGTAATTGTTGTATTGAAATAATTGAAATTAATTTAAAAATATATATATTGTCGTTATTGTCTCAATTTATCCGTCAATTGTAGAAACACGGATACCACACAGATCCTTCTAAACACGTATACCACACAGATCATATTACTGTTAGAATATTTTTCTTGATTTTGTTTTCATAAATATATGAAAGAAACCTGAAAAAAGAATGCAAAATGATATAGTGTAAGCTCCGCCCATAAAGTTTATTGCTTTATTTCACGAGAGGTGATGTTTCTGTGTCATAATAAAATATTTTCCCCACACAGATCCTACCTTTTTCTAACCGTTCAGACGCGCGGTTGCACTTTACTGAAAAAATATTCATTTGTTTTACAAAATCATGGTACCTATAGAAAACTCTCATGAATGAGCGGGCTCTCCACTTTATCCCATTGAAAATGATGACATATTAAAAAAGTTATCCTTAAAAATCTTACCTTTGTCGTGCTTTTGTTGACATTTAACTCCCCATACAGTTCTTAAAAAGGCACGTGGTATAGGCACCGTGATTAGTGGTCACTATAAATATGCTGTGTGAGAAATATAGATGCATATGAAATCCCAATACCTACGCACGAGATTACATGCATCTATATTCCTAACCGTGCTTAATTCGACAACAAACGATGATAGATACCAATAATAACCCTATATAATTTATATTCTAACACGCTCTTATTTTTCTAACTAAAGCTTATACATTTGGAACTTTATTTATCTTAACTTATTTTTTTTTAGTTAAATGCCTTAGTCACTGCGGCGAATCACGTGATCACAAAAGTACATCGTACGCACAAAATGGCGGAAAAAGCTCTCGCTTAATGACGAAAATCAAGGTATTCTCATATTTTGTAATATCAAAATAAATGATAGCTATGCGCAGAGTACCCGCTTAGTCGCCTTATGTACTCTGGTAATTGTCGTTTTTCGTAGATTTCTGTAGTTTTCTCGAACATTCAGGAACAATAAACAATGAAAATTGTACATCGTCTGAACATACTTTATTTTGACGTATTTGCTATTCAAGAAGACAAACAACGAAATAAATACAACATTTTTTTGCTTGATAACATGCTTAGAATATTTCGTACAAGGTTGTGTCCGTTGTTTAAGCTTTTTTAGATATGTGGCGAGGAATTTGGAAAATAGTACATCGTCTGAACGTTTTTTGTTTGAGTAGATCTACATCGTCGGAACGGTTTTGAGTACATCATCTGAACTGCTTCGGTTTTTACTTTTAATGCGATGTTTATCATAATAAAATTGTAATGACATCTGTTATCAGCCAATAACTTTATTAATGACGCTAGTATTCGTTTAATTTTACTACAAAAATTAATAGACAAAACAATCCTTAATGCCCATCTGTGAATGCATGTTTATTCAATGTGTTAAAATATATTTGCTGTTATATTGTGAACTGTATGCTATTGTATCTTTAAATTTCAGAACTGAGATCAGATTGTACTACACAAGGTCCAAGAAGACTTTACCATATATGCCAACTGCAAATCGAATCCGGTAATGTTCTACATATCGATGGGCAAATAAATTAAGCCATCAATATGAAATGGACAAATTACACTGGATTGCTTTTGATTGTTTCATATTGAGAAATATACAACAGTGAACGGAATGAAACAAGCTTCAGTAAGAGCAATTTTATAACTGCACTACCATGACCAATAATATTTGTGTTAATGTACAGCTGGCTTGGTTTGGACACGTCACCCAGCACGAATCTCTGTGCAAGACTGTTCTCCAGGGCACGTTAGAGGGAGGTCGACGCCGAGGGCGTCAGAATAAAAGCTGGATGGATAATTTAAGAGTGGACATCCCTTCCCATGGATGAATTACTCTAAGCAGCATACAACAGACTTGACTGGAGGGGGATTTCTGTATTGCTGTCACTCATTTCCCCCTAACAGCCGAACCGGCCAAGGGATTGATGAGAAAATTGTCACCGTGATATGACTTTAATAAATCTTGAGAATGACTGTGATAAAGAATTTATTTAAACTAGCAGTCATATATTTGAATTTTTGAACATGCCAGTCTATGTACTGTATATGTGCATAATATTTACCTCTCTGACTATGACATAATCAATATAAAGTACTGGAAATTTAGTTTATTGCAAATAAAAATTACATTTGTTTCATAAAACATATAACGTTAAGTTTCTTATTTTTAGCTCACCTGAGCACAAGGTGCTCATGGTGTGCTTTTAGGATCATTAATGCATCAACATTTTTCCTTGTTAACACTCTAAAGGTAACATTTATTGCTTGATTGTCATGAAACTTTGTAAGAAAAGTGGTCTCAATGATATCTTTTTCGTGTTCGAAACTGGGTCACACCAGGTCAAAACCTAGGTCACTTTGTCAAAATAAAGAAAAAGATTGTTAACACTAGAATTCACATTTATAGTTCAATCTTCTTGAAACTTGGTCAAAACGTATGTCTTAATGATATATCAGCTTTCTTTGAAAACGGTTCAGGTTGAAAAAGATGGCCGACAGGGGGCATATTTGCTCACATGGCTATAGTAAAACCTTTTAAACACTCTATAAGTCACATTTATACTTCAATCTTCATGAAACTTTGTCCGAACATTTGTTGTTATGATACCTTGTCTGAATTCGAAAATTATTACGGTCCGTTAAAAAACATGGCCTCTAGGGAGCGGGGCAGTTTACCTTGTATGGCTATAGCAAAACCTTGTTAACACTATCGTTTATAAAAAAAAACTTGCTGCACTGATGTTGTCTATTGGAACTTGTATCTGACAATGTAGAAAATACCATAAGCACTAGTTGTAATGCACCTCATGCTGAAGTGTACAAATGCATTATTTCAACATTTTGCATGCTATCAACAGCAGTATATTCTGATAGGAAGACATTCATGTACCGGGTATAATAGATATAAAATAGATAATAGATATAAAAGTCCTCAAAATGCTTTAATCCAGTAAATTCCTCTTGAAGTATCAAGTATACTTGTGTTAAGAGTATTTGCTGTTTTGCTAATGTCTTATATCTGTCCTCCCCCCCCCCGCCCCCCCCCCATCAAATTGGGCACATGTCCGGTAGAAGTTATTATATCAGTTATTTAGCAGCCATTCGAGTCAATAAAATATTTTACTAACTGCGTTATTAACATTAAATTTTATTTCGTGACATAACATAAACATAATTTGTATTTGGCATAAAATAGCACAAAGCATTCTTAAAGCATTATTAAAGCATTCGAAAAGTCTATATTAAAAGGAGGTGGTAGAATCTGAGAAGAGTTAATGTATTAAATGTAGATATACAACTATTTTATACCTTAGATACATTAGTACAACATATTTTCTGAATATGTATCTCGTTAAATTGTCTGCTTGTGTTGTAGTATTCTCATAGCTTTGAGATTCACACGATATCGATTCCACTTAACTGTTCGCTTTTCGTTTTGACTGATCCATTGTTAATGTTCAGAAGATAATCTGATTCAGTAGCGTCATGAATGCCACGGCATATTTTTTCCCAAGATGGCTGCTGCTCAAAAAGAGCTCTTGCAGAAATGCTTTTCTTTGCTCGCTTTTTGGGTGGAGATATTTTATACACTGGTGAACGAAATGGTGGCCTAATGGGCGTTAGCACAGGTGTAATTTGTTGCAGACAAACTCCAGTGTGACATGCAGTTGACGAAATGCATTTTGGTGTAACTAATCGTATTGTTTGCTATGTTTTCAAGCGCTTTCTCTTCAAGCGATGAAGCGATCGACTTGCCTTTTTGCGCATTCTGAAATAAAAAACAGCTACATATAACAGACATCTAATTATATCAACTTCTTTGATGACATCAATATTTTATCTTCACAAAAATAATTATATATCGATTACCAAATATATGTAATTAAGACTAAGATTTACATTTAATATTATATACTACATATATTATTGAAGCTTGGCAAAAATCACCGCAAGCTCAGAGCTGCCACTGTTTCGAACCGAGACTTATATTTTTAATAAGCACTCACATGTGTCAAGTATGTAAAAAGAAATGTTATGTTCAGTTTAGTTTTACTGCAAACTACATTTGGTCTTTTAAATATAAATATGTGAAAAGCCAAGGATCTTTCGTCCAAATGACATGCCTCGTATTACATTATAGTCATGCCTTTATATATATATATATATATATATATATATATATATATATATATATATATATATATATATATATATATATATATATATATATATACAACCTTTTTTTCGAGCGTGTCTTGTATTTAATTTTATAAATTCAATTTTATAGAATTAAACACTATGTAAACATGTAAAATAACAGATGTTATTACAATTTTATTATGATAAACATCGCATTAAAAGTAAAAACAGAAGCAGTTCAGATGATGTACTCAAAACCGTTCAGACGATGTACTCAAACAAAAAACGTTCAGACGATGTACTATTTTCCAAATTCCTCGCCACAGATCTAAAAAAGCTTAAACAACGGGCACAACCTTGTACGAAATATTCTAAGCATGTTATCAAGCAAAAAATTTGTTGTATTTATTTCGTTGTTTGTCGTCTTGAATAGCAAATACGCCAAAATAAAGTATGTTCAGTCGATGTACAATTTTCATTGTTTATTGTTCCTGAATGTTTGAGAAAACTACAGAAATCATAGAAAAACGACAATTACCATGGTACATAAGGCGACTAAGCGGGTACTCTGCGCATAGTTATCATTTATTTTGATATTATAAAATATGAGAATACCTTGATTTTCGTCATTAAGCGAGAGCTTTTTCCGCCATTTTGTGCGTACGATGTACTTTTGTGATCACGTGATTCCCCGCAGTGAGTACAAACAATTAAACCCGAATAAGCGAAGATGGTTTAAACATAATCAGTTTGTGCTAAACAACTTCATAACTGGTGGGGAAAACGTGACATAATCTTTGCGCCGTTGGTCTAAACAATCGTGTTGTATATATTTTCCATGGGTTTTAAAGGGGCCTTTTCACAGATTTTGGCATTTATTGAAGTTTGTCATTAAATGCTAAATATATTGATAAATGAAAACATCGGATCTAAAAAAGCTCCAGTAAAAAACAAACAAGAACAAACGTAAAGAAAGAAAAAACAATAACCCTCAACTGGGCTCGAACCACTGACCCATGGAGAAAAAATCCAACGTCTACACAACTCGGCCATCCATCCTCATACAATTAATGCTGTATTTTAAAGTTTATATAAGCAATCCTCGTAACATCACAAAACAATTGAACTCTACAAATTATTCAATCGTTTCGCATTGCAACGCTTTATAATTTTCAGGTTTTAACTCGTCCAAGATGCATATAATGGATATTTTAGAGCATGGTAAATGTTCAGTATTACTGTTTGCTCACAAATATCATAACTAAAACGAAATCTAAAACATTTGTTTTTAATTTTGTCAATTTACCAAAAATGTTAAAAGTCCCCTTTAAGAATAAAATGGGGTTTAAGAATTGTACATGCATTTTGTGTTTGTCAGGACATATAACTGACATTGACATATCAATTTAATAAGAATAATATAGCGATTTCTTATAGTTATTTAATCGATCTTAATTGCAGTGTAAACTATATAACCGTATATTTTTCATTTAAATCGTTTTTCCATTCACCAATAGAATTTTAGGTTCACTAAAAGGCATATGATAAATTACATTTTTTAATTATATAAAAAAATGTTTTCAATTTCATTCGTGAAAATTGAGCGGATGACGTCACATTAATTAAAAAGCCGATGCCCCAAGATGAAGACAAGCTAATGTTATGTTATACATCATATCTTGGCATGAGGGCTAATGAAAAACCTGGCATTATACATTTACTTAAAGTGTTGCCCCAGCAACAACAAACTTGATAGACTTATCTGGCACGACACTTTACGCCACGTGCATTAAGCCCGGTTTTCCCAGAAAGCGGCTCATATATGAGTCGTGTTCTGAGAAAACTGGGTAAAATGCATGTGCGTACAGTGTCTTCCCAGATTAGCCTGGGCAATCCACACAGGCTAATCAGGGACGACACTTTCCGCTGTTATGACATTTTTCGTTTAAATGAAGTATCTTCTTAGCAAAAATCCAATTAAGGCGGAAAGTGTCGTCCCTAATTAGCCTGTGCGGACTGCACATGCTTGTCTGGGACGACACTTTACGCACATTCATTATGCCCAGACTCATATAAACACTGACCTTCAGTAACCATTGGCAGAAATATCGTTCGATTACGTGAATTACAATTTATGATGGCAATTCATATATGAATACGGATTTCATTGTTAAATCATGCATTGCCATCTGCTTCATAATAAAAGGATTTCAAAAAACGTATAAACTTCAACAATGAGAGAATGGCATACACTTGATTGACATGTTAACGGGCTTTAAACCCTGTAATTTATTGCTAAAATTTTAAAGAAGAAGCAGCATGTGTTATTCTGACTTAATTCGCTGTCGATCAAAACTATGATGTTATTTTTTGATGACATAATTGTCTGTTAACGATCTTTTCTTAGAGTCCTTTCAATCAACACTGCGTTATGCGTACTTAAGTGACAACGTTAAAAAGACGTCATTACAGCCTGAATGTGTATGATGACTCATTCTGTGAAACGTCAAGGTTGACAAATAACGTGGTTAATTGACATAACATTTATGTAGTATTTAGTCTATAACGACTGGTATTAACTTGGTGCCAATGTTGTCATCAAATGACAAACCGTCGCCGCATTAACCATTGACAAACATATGGACATTTTGACAAAGCAATCAGAACAACAAACCAAAATATAAAAATATAATGATTGTCATAAATGATGTATGTTCACTCAATTTAGCTGTGTTTTGTGGTGAGGTATTGTCGTGAATTGTATTATATAAATATTTCTAAGCCTCTAGCTACAAACAAGTATATATGTTTTGTTTATGTGGAGAATACAACATAGACATTCAGATTACCGCCATGGTCACGTACATTGAATAAAACACATCAAGTTTGTTGCTGTCCACGTGTGTTGCTGTCCACGTGTGTTGCTGTCCACGTGTGTTGCTGTCCACGTTTGTTGCTGTCCATGTTTGTTGCTGTCCACGTTTGTAATCAAGTCATACCCTAAGATATGGACATTCGATATATAATAACTAAAACAATTAATCGTATTTATTATGCCACGACAGCGCATTTACGTTGGAGACGCTGACATGATATTTTAAAGTGTTATCGGATACCCATCCGATAACAGTTTTAAGCTCCGCCCATCAATATCCGTTTTAAAACTCCGCCCATATTTGGTTTACTCAATGATTTTTTTTAGCGTTCCATGTTTTAGCCCCGCCCATTCTGAGAACTACTTTTTTGTAGGCGTGGTATGTCGCTTCTTTGATTTAAATGGAAACAAACAGCGATTCATATTTTATTCAGAAGTTAGAACATTAATAAACAATAAGTTGTTTTTTAAACAAAACTAACACTTTATTAAGTATATATCTATAGGGAAATATGAATTAAATGAGCATTAATCAATGGAAAAAAATTAAACAAATACAAATGTGCACCGCTAGCCTACCATTCATTGGCTGCAGATGAACACAATTTAAAACAGTAATGATAAACATTTAAAACGTAACACAAATATACTTAACACGTTTTAAATAAAATATGACAGATTTGATCAAGTTAAAGAAGAATTTATGACAAATATTCACTAAACATCTCGTCTAAGATTATATAAAAAAAAATTAACTAATACTTTACAAATGCTTTCCTTTTTTGTGTCATTCTTATAAAAAGCAAGGCAAACAGGTGAATAGCATACACAATGAATTAACATTGACAAAGTAAAATAATTAATACTTGATTGAGATGTTTTGCTAATGCCTGCCATGCCTAATAATACATGACAATTTCAATTTTTAAGTGTCTGAAATCAAACTTTCACAAAAAAAAAAGATTCTATCTCCACAACCAAACAGGAAATTTGTGTGGTCAACCTGAAAATAAAATAAAGATTCCTTTAGAAGAAAAAACATCATCAAACATTCATTGCATAACTGCTTTAACCCTTTAAGTGCTGGAACCGAATTTTGAAGTCCTTTGCAAACAGTTTGGATCCAGATGATCCAAACTTTGCTATTCTGATAGTTATCTTTGAAAAAAATGAAGAAAATGCTTATTTTACAAATTCAGCAGACGACATTTTAGCAGACGACAAATTTTCCAGCATGCAAAGGGTTAAAAATAAAAATCCAGATATATAATTTGTATTAAAATTGAAACTTTATAAATATAGTGACATATAGATTTATAACATGTTCAGATAAAACAATTACATAAATACTCTCAAAAATAAATTTGTCGACAAAAAAGTATTACCTTTCCGACAAATTAATTAGATGGGTTGATGTGAAGCTGTGCCGGGATGCAGTTGGGGGGGGGAATATCTCGAGTTGGTTGAGAGGCAGAGAAAGACTCGGACAAGTGCAACTGACGAGGGTAGAACTGTGCCGCCAAGAATTTTGGTAGATATCATCACCCATGGAATGTGTGGTCGCAACTTTCTGCCATTAAAAGAAAAACATTTCATATTATAATAAAATAAAACAAATCCAACAGGAGATAACATTTCAAAATAGAGTGTTTTAATAACATTTTTATGGCACAACTTGAACATATTACAACTTTAATAGACACAATATTATTAATACAAAATGAAAATGTATAAACTCCACTTTATATTAAAATAATTAAGAATTTCTTTTAACTTAAAATATTTTTATTATGGACTCGGGGCTATTTTTGCTTATTAAGGGAATATGTGTTTGTTTTCTTATTTGAGAAATTTGCGACTAAAATTTTCACAATTTAAAGAAGTTCGGGACTCAAATTTTCACAATTTAAAAAAAGTTTGCAACTCATTTTGTCACAATGTTGATCTGTGGGCGACACAATTTTGAACAGTTTTCGACACATGTTTTCAAAAAAGTTGCACAGCACGCAACTCATTTGTTCACAGTTTTCAACAGTGAATTTTTTTATGAACAGTGCGTGACTCAATTTTTTCACAATTTTGAACAGTGTGCAACTCATTTTTTAAAATTGTGAACAGTGCGCGACTCATTTTTCCACCATGTTGAATAAACAGTGCGCGACTCCTTTTTTTTCCAAATTTTGAACAGTGCGCGACTCATTTTTACAAATTTTGAACAATGCGCAACTCATGTGTTTTCACAATTTGAAGAGTTTGTGACTTATTTTTTTGTAATCTTGAATGAACAGTGCCCCACAAAATTGTCCCCCATTTTTGAACAGTGCGCAAATGATTATTCCAAATTTTGTACAGCGCGTGACATGATTTTTTCACAATTTTGAACAGTGCGCAACTCATTTTTCCACAATTTTGAATGAACAGTGCATGCTTATTTTTTTGCAAAAATTTGAACAGTGAGCAACTCATTTTACAAATTTTGTACAGCGTGTGCCTCATTTTTTCAAAATTTAATTTATGAAAAGTGTGCGACTCATTTTTCCACAATTTTGAAATCATAATGAACAGTGGCAGTGGGCAACTAATGTTTCCCACAATTTTGAACAGTGCGCGACTCATTTTTTCAAATTTTGGTACAGTGCGTGTCTCATTTTTTCACAATTTCGAACAGTGCGCAACTCATTTTTCCACAATTTTGTATAAACAGTTCGCGACAGTAGAACAACTGGCACTGATCATTGGTTCATCAGCATGAGAATGGGTGTAAAAAAATGGCACAAATAATGAAACATGTGTGTTTAAGCATGCATACATAACAATGAAACTTACCAACTATTCGGACAGGAAACATATGGTGCAGAAGCTGCGGGATTCAGCATGCTCTCCCACTGATATTATGTAGATCAGTGGTCAAACTGGCAGTCAACTTATGTTGGGATTTCCCAATTGTGAAGATATTAACCTTGGCTATCTCCAAACACAAACATGTTCATTTATTGTCAGTCAAACAGCAATTAATCCATCATGTCACCCTGACAGTCTCAAAACACGGTGCAAAACCAAAGCATTTTCGTTTCGTCTAACACACAGCTGGTAACGTCGCTGAATATTGCACAAAAGCAGCTTCATTATGAAGTTCCAGCGACTCGAAATACACTTTGATTTCGCACGTGAAGGCCTGTTTTTTGGGGAAAAACTGTGAACATCTCACAACTAAACGTATATTACGGAGATGGACAAGTTGAAAAATAAATCACTCTTATCACTTTCAAAGTGCACACTACGTTAAAATCCCGTTCCATTTGATTATTGTATTTATTGTTTGAAATTTTCACTCTACACATTCGCTTTGAAAATAGCGGTTGGTGTGTACTCTTGGAAGTACATGTCGAATGTGTTATTGTAAAAAAATATTGGTATTGTGTTTTTAGTGCAGAAATTGTTCTTTTAAGTTTCGATTTCTCGCTTTAGTTTTTGTATTATGTGCGTTTAAATTTGATTGATTGTTGCTTACTTTCGAACTATTTTTTTATGTGTAAATATATATGCATAGACGCTAGCGGATGTAATCAGGTTGCTACTAATTTGCATATTTATCAATGAATTTAGCGGTTGTTTGTTTTTGTTTGTTTTGTGAATATTTTCTTATTTACTTTAAAATGTGGCATAATAAATAGAATATATGGTTGGTGACTTTTGATATCATGTGATATAAGACTCGTCCGATATGGCGTGTGAAAAGGCTCGGCAAGCCTCGCCTTTTCCTACGCCATATCAGACTCGTCTTATATCACATGATATCAAAAGTCACCAACCATATATTCTCTATTTATTCAATCATTTATTCATTAATTCGTTCAATTATAATGACAGTGAACATTCCATTTATTCCTCACTATCCAAATACCTCCTTGTTCTCTCCCTCAATCCATCCATACATCCATCCATCCGCCGTCCATCCATTATTTGTTTCATCGGTCATTCCAGTAATTGGATCGATACAATCAGTTTTTCGCCCGCCCGTTTATCTAGCGAAAAATCAATCAATCAATAAAACCCCATTATCATTTCGTACCGTCATCAATTCATTTTTCGAATCAAGTCGTCTGTCTATCATCCCATCCATCGGATCGACTCATCATCCTTCCACCGGATCAAATAATCGTAATAGTTTACTCCATTCCCTCAATCCTATCATCCGATCCAAACACCAATCAATCAATTCATGCATCATTTCGTCGACCCTTCCATAAATTCATCCGATCGAATCTAATCATTCGATAATTCCCATCACCGGATTCAATCACTAGTTGATATATCAATCCTTCAGTCATTCGTTCGATCTATTTTCCTGGTACAATCATTCGTTAACTGTCCATCAATCCATCTTGTAATATTTAGTTTAAACCTATTTATTTTAGCTCGATTGCATATAAAGCCTAAGGCTTATTTGAAACGCTTTCGAGTCCCTTTCTTAGGACATAACCAGTACTTGGTGTCTACGGGGGAAATCTAAAGAACGCTCACGCAGTGGGAATCAAACTCGTGACCTCCCGATCGCTGGGCGGACACCATATCAAACTACACCACAGCGACCTTGTTATATTTATACTGAATTAAAAACAGCTTACGGTATTTAAAATAGTTTCTGATTCACCAATTGTTTCTCGTGACTCGGTTCATATACACAACACAATATTTACATACGCAGGCAAGATTTCTAGGTCCCGAATGTGAAAATAGTTGGATCCTTATAAGTTGTCCATGCAGAATCCATCGGTACATGAATTGTGGCATGCACAACCCGAGAGTATTACAGAAATTAATAAGTTATCAGATTTTTAAAATTTCGTGAAACAAGAGATGTGTTTGTCGGAAACACAATGCCCCCTACTGCGCCGCTTTGAAGCCATACATATGACCTTTGACCATGAAGGATGACATTGACCTGTCACCACTATAAATGTGCAGATCCATGAGATACACATGAATGCCCAATAGCAAGTTGCTATCTTCAATATTGCAAAAGTTATGGGCAATGTTAAAGTTTTCGGACGGACAGACTGACTGACAGACAGTCACAGACGGACGGACTGACGGACAGTTCAACTGCTATATGCCACCCTACCGGGGGGGGGGGGCATAAAAATATTAACAGTTGTTATTTTTATATTTACATGTAGTTCTATACAATAATAAAAAATTGATATACATATTTGGTTCGATTTTTCTGCATAGATTTGTATATGTATTAACTAATTTATTTGGTATTGTGTAATTTAACTGAAATGTAAGTAAATCTGTTTTGTTACGTTTCCATGATTTTCATTGACACTGTGCTATTAAATATTGACAATGATATATATTTTCATTGCACAAGTTGCCGCGCAACTGCTTTTATATTTCTATATAAATATATTTACGTCGGATATTTTTTATTTGTATTGTAAATATGTATTTCCATTGAAATATATGTGCATTGTCATCAAAGCAAGGATCACAATGGAAATAAGGTCTTGCTCTGTATTTTCTATCCTTGGGCTGAATTACATGTCTTTTCTATTTAATGCGCATGTGAAGTTATCGCGTATGATCCTAAAAAGCTGTTTTAAGTGTCCATATATTATATGTTTAATCTTTCGTCGGGATGAATATTTGAAACAGATTCAATTTATTCAGGGACCCATACAAACATTGTATAGGTCCCTGATTTATTACGTTTAGCCATTTTTTCCTGTCCATCCGTTTGTGTCCATCCACCAATTAATCAAGCAGCCATCAACACCGGTAAACCACCATTTGAACAATAGCCACCTCAAAGTGCACACGACTTTCAAAATGGCAGCGCCCATGGACAACTCGAATTACCTGCCGAATTCAACGCTCATTGATGACTTAGAATCATCATTCCTGGTAACACGATTATGTTTCAATATTTATTCGTTTATCAGTTTACTTTTTGTTTGCGGTCATGCGTGAAACTATGGTTTAATGAAGAATTGTTATTCTTTGTAACTGCTTTAGTGATTCGGAAAACATATTCGGACATTTAAATTATATCAAAATGTATCCCAACAAAAGCAATTTTTATTGTTGTATTTTTTTCATATTAGCGTTTAATCTTCATTCAAATTTCCTATCCATCACTGACTGATAAGTATTTAACTATGTTATATATACTTAAGGCAATCATTTGGCATATATTTGCCAATAGTCAACCAACTCTGCCAAAAACCTTGGTGTAACAATTAGCCACGACCTTAACTGGAGAAACCACATAGATAACATCACCAAGAAAGCCAACTCAACCCTCTCTTTTCTCCGCCGAAACATCAAGCCAGAATCATCAGACTTCGAATTAAAACTAAAAGCCTACATGACATACATCTGTCCCATCATAGAAAATGCATCATCAGTCTGGTCTCC
The DNA here is from genome assembly GCF_020536995.1 of Dreissena polymorpha. NCBI lineage: Eukaryota > Metazoa > Mollusca > Bivalvia > Myida > Dreissenidae > Dreissena > Dreissena polymorpha. The sequence goes on from NC_068362.1 coordinate 48,342,990, forward strand.
GCACCAAGTCAACCAATCCAAACAGCTGGCAATGGTCCAACGCAGAGCAGCTCACTTTGTAAAGAAGGACTACTCCACTTCAAGCAGCGTGTCTACCATGCTCCAAGACTTGAACTGGAACACCTTACAACACAGGCACAACATATCAAGATGTACCATGCTGTACAAAATACAGAACAACCTTGGGGATATGCCCCTGGACCATTTCTTCATCCTTCTAGAACCACCACCCAGGGTCACAACCAGTGCTTCAGACAGATCCAGTGTAGTAGTACCTGTTACCAGAGCAGCTTCTTTCCTGCCACCATCATCCTGTGGAACAGCCTCTCACAGAGCATGATAGACCTGTCGCCACCCGAGTCCTTCCGGGTGTCACTGGCATCACACACCATCTAGACAAGATTTCTAATGTTTTTAACCTTGTAAATAGAGAGACACCTTTCGTCTTTTTAAAGTCCGACCTGTCTGCTGTATACCCACAGTTTTAACTGCATTGCGAAAATACTCTAGTTAGAGGGATGCAATTACTGAAGATGATGATGATTTGTAATGAATATTACTTCATAATTTATATCATGAATACAAGTAACATGCATATGATTGATTCTCAAATGTCTTTTCAGAACTGCATAACATTGATGACCAGCCAGGAGCCATTCAATGTCCAAGATGCAGAGGAAACAAAAACAAGTATGGTTCAAATCTCACTAAAATTGCTTTCCTCAAAATAGTAGCAATAATTCAACTCTCAGCTTTATAACCCAAAGGGTTGCTGAGAGTTGCAATGCATCGTTCATTTTCCAAATGTGCAAAATTTGATCATCAATGCAAGGGCTAAGGAACACTTAAACTGCAAAAACCTATCAACTTTTACCTATCTGAACAACAAACCCATGCAAATGGTACCATTAAAGCACAAATTACTTGCTTTTAATTAGCTCACCTGATTGCACAGGTGAGCTTTTGTGATCGGTCTTTGTCCGTTGTCTGTCCGTCCGTCCACATTTGTTTGTAAACACTCTAGAGGCCACATTTTTTGTCCGATTTTCATGAAACTTGGTTAGAAGAAATTTGTCTCAATGGTACCTTGATGGAGTTTGAAACTGGGTCATGCTGGGTCAAAAACTAGGTCACTAGGTCAAAAAAAAAGAAAAACCTTGTTAACACCATAGAAGTCACATTTTATGCACAATCTTCATGTAACTTTGTCAAAATGTTTGTCTTAATGATATGTTGGTTGAGTTCTAAAGTGGTTCCGGTCCGTTAAAAAAAATAGCCAACAGTGGGTGGGGCAGTTTTCCTTATTTGGCTATAGAGAAACCTTGTGAACACTTAGAACTCACAATTTTTGCCCAATCATCATGAAACTTGGTCAAAACATTGGTTTTATTGATATCTCGGACAAGTTCCAAAATGGTCCAGATCGGTGAAAAAACATTGCCACCAGGGGGAGGGGCAGTTTTCTCTATATGTACATGTACATGTATATAGTGAAAACATGTGAACACATTTGTGTCCTAGATACGTGATTTAAGTTCAAAAATGGTTCCAGTCTGTTGAAAAACATGGCTGCCAGGGGGACGGGGCAGTTTTTCCTCATATTTATATAGTAAAAAAACTATCATGAAACTTGGTCAAAACATTGGTTTTATTGATATCTCAAACGAGTTCGAAAATGGTCCAGATCTGTGAAAAAACATGGCCGCCAGTGGGTGGGGCAGTTTTCTCTATATGTATAAAGTGAAAACATGTGAACACTCTAGAAGTCACATTTTTGCCCAATTTTCAGGAAATTTGGTCAGAACATTTGTTTCCTAGATACGAGACTTGAGTTTGAAAATGGTTCTGGTCTGTTGAAAAACATGGCTGCCAGGGGGGGTGGCGCATTTTCCTTATATTTAAATAGTAATAAAAACTCGTGAACACTCTAGAAGTCACATTTTTTGCCAAATCATCATGAAACTTGGTGAAAACATTGGATTTCTTTATATCTCAGATGAGTTCGAAAATGGTCCCGATCTGTCTAAAAACATGGCCGCCAGGGGGGGGGGGCAGTTTTCCTAATATGACTATAGAATAACCTTGTAAACACTCTAGCAGTCACATTTTTTTGCCTAATCATCGTGAAACGTAGTCAAGACATTTGTTTTATTGATATCTCGAGCAAGTTGGAAAATGGCTCAGATCAGTGAAAAAAAAAACACTTTAGCTCACCTGATTGCTCAGGTGAGGTTTTAGGATCGGCGTTTGTCAATCTTCCGTCTGTGCACATTTAGTTTGTAAACACTATAGCATTCACATTTCTCAAGCATTCTTTACCAAAGTTGCTAAGAAGCTATATGACCACAAGATCTCAGTCAAGTTTGATAATTGGCAAAATCCCATAATAAATGCCAGAATTATTGCCCTTAGATTGACAAAATTTTCATTATATTATACAAAATCCTTGTAAACACTGTAGAGGTAACAATTTTGTTTCAGATTTTAGGAATCTTGGTCATAATATTTAATATTGTAAGCAAAGTTTGATGTTTGGTCATGAGGGCAGGCTTTCTACTGATCCCTACTTTTCCCTACTTTTTTTTCTTAACCCTACTTTTCCCTACTTTTTTCAAAAATAGGCCTATTATCCCTACTTTTTATGCCCCCGGTAGGGTGGCATATAGCAGTTGAACTGTCCGTCAGTCAGTATGCCAGTCTGTCCGTACGTCCGAAAAAAACTTTAACATTGGCCATAACTTTTAAATATTGAAGATAGCACCTTGATATTTGGCATGCATGTGTATTGCATGGAGCTGCACATTTTGAGTGGTAAAATTTCAAGGTTTACATCATCCTTCAAGGTCTAGGGTCGAAAAAACAAAGTCAAGGGAAGTAATAAGCTTTAAATGGCCATAGTTATCTGACCTGCCCACTACATATATATTTTTGTTAAATAAATCAAAGCGGCGCAGTAGGCGGCATTGTGTTTTGTGGTAAAAGGTAAAGGTCATCCTTTACGGTCTATGGTAAAAAATACAGATTTAAGGGAAGTAATAAGCTTTCAAAAGGGAGAAAATTATTCAATATTGAACACTTTATATTTTTGGCATGCATGTGTATCTCATGGAGCTGCACATTTTGAGTGGTGAATCTAAAGTCACGGTAGTGGCTTTTAATTATTTGCTACTAAAAATAGAGATTTGTTACAGACAATTATTTTCAAGGGAAGTAATTAATATAATTATAAATCTCATATTATATATTTCCTTACCAAGAATTGAAGTTCTTTTCACAGTTACTGCAGTTACTGTACAGATTTATTATATTTTATTATTTATAACCCAAATGATTGATTTTTCAAATATTTTTTTAAATGATATATTATTATTTCTTTGATGTTCTTTACATACCTGTGGACTTATGTCCATAGATACATGATCAACTCTGGCTATAATCTCTTTTAAACCACAGGCCTTGGTTGTCAGTGATGTCTGACATGGTCATAATTGACTGTGAGACCCCCCCCCCCCCCCCCCCTGGTTGGGTTGGACAAAATTCAAGGGAAATAATAACCTTTAAAGGGAGATGATTTCTATACCTGCCAAATGATAAATAGAAATTTTATTTCAATGTGGCGCAGTAAGGGGCATTGTGTTTCTGACAAACACATCTCTTGTTCATATTGCAAGTAAAATAAATAAAATGTAAAATGAAGGCTGACATGATTCTTCTTTAGATATTTTCAGAATTTCCATCCATAATGAATCTTTTGTAATGAGTACAGTTTAGATGTGTTTGGGGGATCACCTTGTGATGTCCATCCTTGAAAGCACCATGGTTCCTTGGCTAGTCAGTACAGACATACTGGTCTTTAGGTAAGATAATAATATTTTTACACTGTGAAAATACATGTATGTTCTATTTAATCATAACATATGTGCTTCTTGAAATAGAGATGACAGATATGCACGCTTCATCTAGACTTTATACTGCCAAGTTTCTTTTTTCCCAATGATGCTACTAACTGAGGGAACCCACACATGTCATGCTGTGTTTTAAACCTTATGGGTTAAATTCGTAATTGCAGATGCTGCTTTCCTTTCTTACAAAACACATTTTAGTTTATATGTTAAGCTTGCTTATCCTAACTGTCATATTTATCATAAAAAAATTTGTATGACCCCACAAAAAAGGGAGGGGGTGATTTGCCATTGTTTGTCTGTCCGTCCATCTGGCTGTCCATAGCCTAAAGTTTGTGTCGCGCAGAACTCAAAAGTATAACTGCTAGAGCCATCTTTCTGTTAATAGTTGTCAGCATGTGAACTTGTATACCTGAGTATTTTGAGGCAAGTGTATCAGATATCTTTGGAGTTATGGCCCCTGATTTAGCAAACGATAGGAATCTTTGTGACAGAGCCAAATTGTGTAAATTGATTAGAATTTGATTAACACCTAGGCATTTGTACTTTGATATAAGACATTGCATTGATCAACTGCTTTGACCAGCCTTGATTTGCTTTGTGTTAATACTATGTTGTAGTAGTAACATACTAACAACTTAGATCCATACAATGTCCATTTTAATACTATAACTAGTCAGTTTCACTGACATAAAAAAAATGGTGGACATTTGTGTTTACTAAATTTTTTAACACATTCATTGTCAATATTGGCCGTATTTTGGTTTTGAAAAAAGAAATCATAATAATAATGGATTATCGGTTAATGGATAGAGTTGGCACATGCAAAGATCTATCAATATAATATGTTTTTACATTGTACATTATATGTACTAAATATGTGAAAATCTTAAAATTTTCTCTTCTTTTTAGACCTCATTTTAACTTTTTGTGCTCTGAGAATAGCAGTTTTTTGTCCCTCAAAATGTCTAGAATTTGTTTACGGTCGGTCCCCTACCAGGGCCTTGCCCTGGACCCACAAGGGGCCTAGGCGGCCCCTTTATCCCCGGCCTAATCAGTTACTATTTCACATAATCCTTTGCAATTATAATGACAACCCTGTATGGTTTGAAACTAATTTTGCTTAACCCCCTACTCCATGTATACTCATTTTAACACCTTAGCAAACGAAATAGACCTTAGTCTCTGTTTGCTTATATACACTTATAATCAAAATATAATATTCTTCACTATTGCCTGTGGTGAGAAAATTCTTTGTTTTAGGAAGGAAAAAACTGGTTATTAGATTGGCGAATGCGGGCGGGCTGGCGGAATAAGCTTGTCCGGGCCATAACTATGTCGTTCATTGTCAGATTTTAAAATCATTTGGCACATTTGTTCACCATCATTGGACGGTGTGTCGCGCGAAATAATTACGTCGATATCTCCAAGGTCAAGGTCACACTTTGAGTTCAAAGGTCAAAAATGGCCATAAATGAGCTTGTCCTGGCCATAACTATGTCATTCATTGTGAGATTTTAAAATCATTTGGCACATTTGTTTACCATCATGGGACGGTGTGTCCCACGAAAGAATCACGTCAATATCTCCAATGTCAAGGTCGCCACGACTAAAAATAGATTTAAAAAAAAAAAAAAACTTACAAAGGGGGTTAATTTTTTTTTGGTCATTTCAAAAGTTCAGTTTGAGTTTTCTCCCTTTATCAGATTTTTTTTCACAATGAAAACCTGGTTTTGTGACAATTTTGTCCCTTGTATATTCATAGTGGGTGAATTTTGGTATATACTCATGGAGGAAAGGGGTAATACTTAGGGCTTTTGTACTTTGCTTTATAAGATTAACAGTGTATGTTTTGAATGTCCAGGGTTTTTTCAGCACTGTCTGCGCCTCCGGAAAACGGAGGCACTCCCAAAGCAAACGGACCCGATCCCAAACCAAAATTATAAAAAATATTCAAATTTCCAAAAAGAAAGAAAATGAATTATTTTTTTTATTTTTTTTTAGAATGAAGTGTCTTTTATCTTGTGTGACTAACCAGTGTTTGTTTTGATAAAAAATATCGGCTATAAGGTTTTGACTGTTCTGTTCTTATCTCAGAGTGTAACTGTAACTGAAAAACAAAAATGCAGTACTTGAATAAACGTTGAACATGCCCAATATTGCATCTGTTTATATAAAGAAGACAAAATAACAAATAAACGCAAATTTATTTGTTAAACCACTGAATTATTTAAGCATGATAAATTCACAATTTTTCCCCAAATGAGCGGTTTCATCGAAGCAAAAATTCCCAAAATGACCAATTTTGTCGATAAAAAATTCCCAATTTGGTCAGACTCCTTTTCCCAAAATAGGCAGAAAAATCCCTGATGTCATGTTCATTATTGTGTTCCATTGTGTAAATTGATGTTAACTAAGAAATAAAAATTTCAGGTGCCTGTATTTCAAGGATGGGCAAAACAAGGCATTCTTACAGCATGAGATGGACTAGGATATGTATGAATTTAACGATAATTCCAGCTGAAAATGGTAATAATTTTCTTATTTAGCCCTACTTTTTAACAGTAAAATTGGACTTTGCCCTACTCTTTGCTTAAATCTTGCCCTACTTTTGCCCTAGTTTTTTGTGGAATGGCAGTAGAAAGCCTGTGAGGGGTCAAAATATAGGTCACCATGTCAAATCTTACAAAAACCTCGTTAATACTCCATATGCCAGAGTTTTGATTCAATAATGATGAAACTTGACCAGGATGTTTGTCTGGACTATATCTAGATCAAGTTTGACGTTTGATAATGTGGGGACAAAATCTGGGTCATTGGGTCTCATCTTACAACAAGAATATCAGTGAAACTGATGGATGCTCCCTGATGATGCGCTTTGTCAATCTATGTGTTAATAACAACTTAAAAAATATATTATTAGCCTCAATGAGCTTGACCCCAGTGACCTCAAACCTCATCAAAAGGTAGAGGTCCATGCAAGGTACCTACATGCCAAATATGAAAGAGATCGGTAAAGAATTAAAGGTGCTATGAGAAACTGTAACAAAAGTGTGACGGAAAAATCTATTATTAGCCTCGGTCCCCTTGACCCCAGTGACCTCAAACCTCATCAAAAGGTAGAGGTCCGTGCAATGTACCTACATGCCAAATATGAAAGAGATCGGTAAAGAATTAAAGGTGCTATGAGAAACTAACAAAAGTGTGACGGAAAAATCTATTATTAGCCTCTGTGACCTTGACCCCAGTGACTTCAAACCTCATCAAAAGGTAGAGGTCCATGCAAGGTACCTACATGCCAAATATGAAAGAGATTGGTAAAAAATTGAAGGATTCTATGAGAATCAGTAACAAAAGTTTGACAGAAAATCTATTATTAGCCATGGTGACCTTGACCCCTGTGACCTCAAACCTCATTAAAAGGTAGAGGTCCATGCAAGGTACCTACATGCCAAATATGAAAAAGATTGGTAAAGAATTGAAGGTGATATGAGAAACTGTAACAAAAGTGTGACGGAAAAATCTATTATTAGCCTTGGTGACCTTGACCTTGACCCCAGTGACCTCAAACCTCATCAAAAGGTAGAGGTCCATGCAAGGTACCTACATGCCAAATATGAAAGAGATTGGTAAAGAATTGAAGGTGATATGAGAAACTGTAACAAAAGTGTGACGGAAAAATCTATTATTAGCCTCGGTGACCTTGACCCCAGTCACCTCAAACCTCATCAAAAGGTAGAGGTCCATGCAAGGTACCTACATGCCAAATATGAAAGAGATCGGTAAAGAATTGAAGGGGCTATGAGAAACTGTAACAAAAGTGTGACAGAAAATCTATTATTAGCCACAGCGACCTTGACCCCCAGTGACCTAAAACCTCAATAAAAGGTAGAGGTCCATGCAAGGTACCTACATGCCAAATATGAAAGAGATCGGTAAAGAATTAAAGGTGCTTTGAGAAACTGTAACAAAAGTGTGACGGAAAAATCTTTTATTAGCCGCGGTGACCTTGACCCCAGTGACCTCAAACCTCATCAAAAGGTAGAGGTCCATGCAAGGTACCTACATTCCAAATATGAAAGAGATTGGTAAATTATTGAAGGTGCTATGAGAAACTGTAACAAAAGTGTGAAGGACGGAAGGAAGGAAGGAAGCTCCACCAAAAATATTTCGGGGAGCATAAAAACCTTGTAAACACACTAGAGGCTGTAGTTTTGATCCAATAATGATGATACTTGACCAGGATGTTTTTCTTGATAATATCAGGCAAAGTTTGACATTAGGTCATGTGGGGTCAAAATCTTGGTCAGGAGGTCCAAATCTTACAAAAACCTTGTAAACACATGTAGAATTAGCATAACTTGCAAATGTTTGGATTGCAAAAAAAAACATACAAATGGACAGTACTCAATCAGAATTAATCATATGCTCACACTGCAAAAGTAATTAGAAGACAACCAATCTAATATGCTCTAGAGTACTGAATTTTTCAACTTGGCTATGAACAAGGCCTTGTTAAAAAAAGGTGAGCAAACTAGGGCCATCTTGGCCCTCTTGTTTACTTCGTTTTTCTTTCGTATAACTATCCAAGATCATGAAAAACTGTCATAAGGTTGCCAACTTAAGATGAAGCTATTGGTTAGGTTGCAGTACACCAATCTTTTGCACACTGTGATGTAGCCCAAGTAGATAACACTTTTTCAATATTTACACTGTTCCAAATTTCAAAAAAAAATGTCAACAAGAATAGTGTGTTGAAACATTGTTGTGTTTTATTAGGACCTTTGTAGGTTGCTATGCAGGTAATTCTTATGTTTTTTTGAAGTTTATTAATCGCTTTCCTTAATTTGTCATGAATGACATCTGTTTAGGGTAGTGCATTGATCAGCTGCGGTTTTGTTTATGAAGGGTAGCATATGGACCCCCAGAGTCGTCACAGCAGAAATAATCAAAGGCTCTGGGAATTTGTTTATATGGACTATCCTTAAAAATGCTCAACAACAAAATCAGAAAGGGTTTGCTTTTACACCATTAACATCTAATTTTTCCAGGAACATTTTTGGGGACACATACAATAATTGCCAGTTGGATTCAATCGTAGCAGCATAAATATATTATACAGCATCAATTAAATTTTCACATTTACACTGACAACAAATGTTTTTGTTTTCTGTAGACTTCTAAACCTAAATACCATGCAATACTTTTTGAGAAAAGCATTGTGTTAAGTACTAGTGCTGTTTCTTATTCTGCTGCATTTAATGTAATTTTTAAGATAAAGAAGTCATTTATTTGTTTGGTTAAAACAGCAGTTACTGTGCAAGACATTGAGTTTTAATTAACATGTTACAAACAACCAACACAATGGCTATATTTGTATAACTGATGAATGATGTCTTTATTTAGCAAATTCAGCATACCCTCAAATATGAAGTCTATAAACCAAGTTCCCTTTGTTTTAAATGGCCATATTATTAGAACACCAGAGCTGGCTGGCAGAAGGAAATATTTGTCCAGAGTAAAGTTTTGTCCTGAATGGATGGAAGATATGTACACCTATTTCTTAAATTAGGGGCAATATATGTATACATACAAATCATTTGTGACACCTGTTTATTTTGTGCCTCTTCACCAAACTTGTTTCTGGCAAGGTAACAAAGTATTACAAAACCAACGTCAAAAAATGTTAGATAGACCTTTGTTATTCTTTAATCGCCTGATGTTAAGTAATTTGATTGCAATAATTATTTCAGGTGTTGAAAATGCCATGCAGAAGTTCTTGGAGTTATCTAGACAGACCGAGGCATTCTTCCTGAGGAAAAGAATGCTGATCAGTTTTCAAAAACCAGAGGATCTTGTTAAAGATGTAAGATTTCTATACTTTTGCTTGAAGTGAAAAAAAAGTGTTTCATTGGTTTTTTGCTGTTATGCTAATGCTTCTTTGTTCTAAACAAAGTACATTTTTGAAATTATTTGTTTGCTTTAGTATTTATTAAATATTTTGAGCTACCGGTATACTGTTCACCCATATGGTGTTGTCTGTTGAGCTACCGGTATACTGTTCACCCATATGGTGTCGTCTGTTGAGCTATCGGTATACTGTTCACCCATATGGTGACGTCTGTGTAATTTTACTGTGTCTACTACTAAGTATTTAATGGAAACTTCATAAAATTGTTTGGGATTTAAGTCCTCTAGCTGCAACCATTTGAGTTACACATGACACAAATTAAAAACTTAACATTTTTGTTTCCAAAAAGGGCCATGTTTCTGGTTATGGCCATATGATCCAAACCAAATTATGGAGGTGAGCAATTTAACATGCTGGTTAATATGTATACATGTATATTTATGTAGAGTTTTAGTACTCTTAGTCTAGCAGCAATATGTTTTGAATACTATGCGAAACAAGTGCAGAAAAGTATTGTTTCATATAAAAAAGACAGAAGTATTAATAGACAAGGGCAAACTTTTTGCCCCTTGCCCCCCCCCCCTCCCTAATTAAGTTTGGTCATAACAAAAGCCTTGCCAATATTCCCTTTCTTTAACTGTGTTTGCAGGTTTATAACAAGCGCCTTCTTGTACTAACTGTTATGTGTCCCATGCATTATCCAGGAGATCAATGACCTCAAGACAGAGTTAGCCCGTAAGGAGCAGCTTCTTGACAAACATGCTGAAAAGTTGAAGCGCTGTCAGGTGTTGATAAAGGACCGGGAGGGTGGCCCTCCTCTGCCCCCTCAGACGATCCCTCAGCAGCAAGGGGCCATGGGACCCCTCGGTGGACACCCCACCCCACCTCCACACTCGGGTCAGGCAATGCTGATGGGGTCTGGTCAGTCTATGGGACACTTACCCCAATACAGGTTTGTATTTCATTTTTTACCCAGACTATTCAGCAAATCTTCAGAGCCATAAAACTGGCTTATTTGTCTGCCAATTTTAAAGGTACCGTCAACCACGACGACAAAGAAATTAAAAGTTGTAAAATACTGTATTTTTTTGCAATTATTAGTTTATATTGATTAAAATATTACAACTGGTATATTACATTACTTGAAAAAAGTTCATATTTTGTTTTCACCAAATGGTTAGTATTATTCTTTTATGTTAACATTCTCAAAATTCTTGTTTTATTATATTTATCAAATTTTTGAATGACATCATTTTATGATTTATAAACAGATTGCAAAAAACATTTGTTCAAGATAAACTTTAATAACAAATTGTTACATTGAAATTAAGTGATTTTTATATTTAGTAGCAAAAAAGTAAGGAGAATCCAACTTAAAAAAGATGTATCTATTAAAAGTATATTCTATCGATGCCGTGAACAATCCCCTTGTTTATAACATGACTGCTGCTAAGTCTATTACTAGCAACCTATCAGAGAATAGGTCAGATACCTTATTTCAATATAGGCAATCCTAGTAATTTTCAAAAACAAAAATGACAGGTAACCAACATCAGATGGAAAAAGTAAAGGAAAGTTAGGTCATGCTAATTGTTTGTCATGAGATCTCTTTAAACCTCACGCCATATGCAAGTAGTGTTGCCATGATCGCAACATCTTGATGAATTATTATTCAATTTTTTGTCTCAAACAAACAACCTCTACAAAGTTATCATTCCTACTGCCTTTCAGCACCTCATGAACCTGAAAAACTCGTAACTTTATGTTTCCTCTAGCAAATATCTTCTTTGTACAATAAACAATTTCTTCACCACGTTAACAATCCTGCTACACTCACTAATGCCTCAAGAAAGAAGTAAAGTTCAGGTGATCTACGTCATTAGGTATTTTGCATATGTCATGAACTATATATAAGTTACAGAAACATTGAAACCTACAAACACTTTTTGGAATTTGGAAAAAGATTCATGATTGAATGAAGGAACTTTCATTAATCTTGTAGAACATGCATAGATTTGATCTTCAGCATCTAAAAATATGTGAAATAGAAAGAACGACAATATCTTTTGGAGAGATAAATGTACCTACGTTATAAGCAAAGGACCTGTGCAACAATTCCCTGGCTTTTTAGTCTGTTTAGTTAACACCGTAGTAACGTTTTCCATATATAAAAATGCTCACCCTTCCAACTTTAAACGCTCAGTGGGACGATGGATAGAAAGAGAAAGTCACATGCTTAAGTACATTTCAACCCATGCGCATTGCACGCTTTTTTCGCTTTAAAAAACAGTGGAGCGATACAGGGCCACCATGGCCCTTTTGTATATATAATATATACAATTCACTACGCATGCACAATTTGCATTCCTGGGTTTACCACGTGACGATGATGATCAATCTACTGGCGTTAACTGCTAGTTTCCTGGTACTGGTACCCAGTAAAATTTATTACCGAATATACTGAAAATATGAAAACTTAACAACTTGTTTCAAGTAATGTAATATACCAGTCGTGATATTTTAATCAATATAATCTAATAATTGTAAAAAAATACGGTTTTTTTCAACAGTTCTTTAATGTCTTGTTAAAATGTGCTGCAAAGTTAAATAAGTGTCTGCTAATAGTGATACTTCTACATGAAGTACAGTGCTTATTGTCGGACATAAACTTATGTAATTCTTTTAGTTGTTCTTAAAACTGAATACGTGTTAATCTCCATATTGATTCATACCCAAAAATAAGAGAATTATGGAACTAGTTGTACATGTAAAAATGAAGTTTGAAACTTAGTATATTAACAATTTTATGAAGAATGAGTTCTGGTTCCTTCGAGATGTGCAATCTTGAACGCAAATCCTACTTTTCTTTGTGAAAACCATTGTTTGGTATTTGAAAACTCTGTTAAATTATTGGTAGTAGTAATTAGATACAGGTACATGTATTTGTAAAAACAACAATCAAAGACTCAAGTTATTATTATTTTTTATTAATGTATTTTCTTATGCACCTAGTCTATGAAGCTTATATGAAGAAGAGGGGGTATATTGTTTTGCACATGTCGGTCCGTCCGTATGTCCGTCCACCAGATGGTTACCGGATGATAACTCAAGAACGCTTAGGCCTAGGATCATGAAACTTTATAGGTACATTGATCATGACTCGCAGATGACCCCTATTGATTTTCAGGTCACTAGTTGATTTTGTCCCTGCCCATTATTGAAAACTATTTCAAATGGTTTTAATTCCTCATGTGTTTTTGTTACCATGTATTTACTTAACTTACCAGGGTAATACCACAAGATTTGCCTGTTTTTAGCCAGCAGTTGCAGATGTCCCAGCATGCAGGCCAGGGAGGTCTAGGTCAAGGCCAGGGAGGTCTAGGACCGGGCCAGGGGGGTCTAGGACCAGGCCAGGGGGGTCTAGGACCGGGCCAGGGACAGTACCAGACTTACCAGACCAGCATGCACCCCTCCGTACAGGGACCAATGGCTGCAGCAGGTATGAGTCCTTTTTTAGCTCACCTGATTGCTCAGGTGAGCTTTTGTGACCGGTCTTTGTCCGTCTTTGTCCGACTTCCGTCCGTCCGCCCATCCGTCGTCCACATTTGGTTTGTAAACACTCTAGAGGCCACATTTCAAGTCCGATCTTCATGAAACTTGGTCAGAAGATTTGTCCCAATGATATCTTGATCAAGTTCGAAACTGGGTCATGCTGGGTTAAAAACTAGGTCACTAGGTAAAAAAAAAGAAAAACCTTGTAAACACTGTAGAAGTCACATTTCATGCCCAATCTTCATGTTACTTTGTCAAAATGTTTGCCTTAATGATATGTTGGTCGAGTTTAAAAGTGGTTCCGGTCCTTTGAAAAACATGGCCGCCAGTGGGCGGGGCAGTTTTCCTTATTTGGCTATAGAGAAACCTTGTAAACATTCCAGAAGTCACAATTTTTGCCGTATCATCATGAAAGTTTGTCAAAACATTGGCTTTATTGATATCTCGGACGAGTTCGAAAATGGTCCAGATCGGTGAAAAAGTATGGCCACCAGTGAGCGGGGCATTTTTCTCTATATGTATATTAGTGAAAACGTGTGAACACTCTAGAAGTCACATTTTTGGCCCAATTTTCATGAAATTTGATCAGAACATTTGTTTCCTAGATATGAGAGTTGAGTTTGAAAATGGTTCCGGTCAGTTGAATAACATGGCTGCCAGTGGGGAGGCAGTTTTCCTTTTTGGCTATAGAGAAACCTTGTAAACACTTTAGAAGTCACATTTTTTGCCCAATCATCATGAAAGTTGGTCAAAACTGTGGTTTTATTGATATCTTAGACGAGTTCGAAAATGGTCCAGATCGGTAAAAAAAGTATGGTTGCCAGTGGGCGGGGCATTTTTCTCTATATGTATATAGTGAACACTATAGAAGTCACATTTTCGGCCCAATTTCAGGAAATTTGATCAGAATATTTGTTTCCTTGTTCCCTTAGATTGTCCAAATTTTCATTATATTATACAAAATCCTTGTAAACACTCTAGAGGTCACAATTTTGTTTCAGATTTTATGAATCTTGGTCATAATATTTATTTTTGTAAGCAAAGTTTGATGTTTGGTAAGGGGGGGTCAACTCATAGGTCACCAGGTAAAATCTTACAAAAACACTCCATATGCCAGAGTTTTGGTTAAATAATGATGAAACTTGACCAGGATGTTTGTCTGGACAATATCTAAGTCAAGTTTGACGTTTGGTAAAGATTGAATGAACCGACTCCTCTCAGGTGAGCGAACTAGGGCCATCTTGGCCCTCTTGTACATGAGAATACCTCTGGGAAGTTTGAACAAAAATGGCCTGTTTCAGCTGGACTACCCATACATCGATCAATATTGCTTGCTCTTGATGCTGTACATTGGGACTGAACAGTTTCGGGAGGGGGGCATGCAGGTTTTACTAGTATCTCTTGTTTATATTTGAGACTAGGTTGACATCAAGAATAAGAAAAATATGGGTTCTTTCCATTTATGTTATCAGTAAACTTATTATTATCATATAAATATTGTGCATAGCAAGATCCTTAACTGCAGATGCTCCCATATTGCCCTTTATGAATTTGTGTACTTGAATTTTGTATAATAAGGTATCAACTTGAAACTTAGGTAAATAGATTTGATTGGTGGTGCACAGTGTAGAAGGACCATAACTTTTGCTCCACTAGTTTATTAGTTATTTCCCTTTGGTACTTTTTGTTCCTAATCTTGTATGCCCCCAGATCGAAAGATCAGGGGTTATATTGTTTTTGGCCTGTATGTTTGTTATTGTATTTGTGTGTCTGTCCCAAAACTTTAACCTTGCTCATAAAATGAAAACTCTTGGGTCTATGTTCTTTAAACTTCACATGTGCATCCATCTCATTGAGATCTACAATCAAACATGGTGTGAGGTCACTAGATCAAAGGTCACTGTGACCTTTACATTCAAAATATAACCTTGTTTCTAAAAAAGCTGTCGTGTGGCTTCAAAGCACAGTAGGGGGGTATTGTGTTTCACAAACACAGCTCTTGTTTACTTAAATTTTGTACAGAGCATATTTCTAAAACTAAAAGAGGTATCCACATAAAACTTAATAGGTAGCTAGATCTAATTATTGGGATATGCAGTGCACACTAACAATAACTCTTGCTTCCATATTTTATAGTTATATCCTTTTGTTGATATTTAGCTCACCTGCACACCAAGTGCTCTATGTGAGCTAATGTTATTACCCTATGTCTGGCATCTGTCGTTGTACGTCTTTGGGTGTGCATTGTCTACATAAACATCCAATCTTGATGAATCTTTGAGTGCTTATCTATACAATATCTGAGTGTGAATCAGGGTCAAAGGCATCCAAAACCTAGGTCACCATGTTAGGAAAGCCACCCAAAAGGCCTCAAATATGACTCAATCTATATGAAATTCGGTCAGAATGTTTGTCATGACAATATTGAGCCCAAGTTCAAATCTGGGTCATGTGGGCCAAGAAAACTAAGTCAGTAGGTCAAATGTTTTAAAAACCTTGTTACCTCTCTAGTTAACCACATTTTTGACTCAATCTTGATGAAGATTGGTATGAATGTTTATCTTGACAATATCAAGGCCAAGGTAAAATCTGGGTCACATGCACATAGAAGCATGGTAAAAAATTATTGCCATTTAATGATCAAAGTTTATGCCTCAAGCTACATGAAACTTGGTCAGAATACTTACCGACTATACCTAGGCCAAGTTTAAATTTGGTGAGGTGCATCTAAAAAGGTCAAGTCTTAAACAGGTGGGTGTCGGTGAACTCAGTTGAGGGTTTATGGCCCAAAATGGCCCTCTTGTTCAATTAAAATGTAACACCTTGAAACTCAATGCAAATCTTATTGATAGGATTTGCAGAAACAGAATGATCGCTTCCATATTTAGAGAGTTATTGCCCTTTGTTCATTTATTAAATGTACAATTCTGAATGTAGCAATATATTGCATTCAATATGAACTTGATTTCATAATTTCACAGTTATTGCCCTTTTGAATGTCCCCATTAAAAATTCTATCCAGGGAATATCTTGACTTTACTATGGGGTATCTAAGCAAACCCTTAATAGGTATGAAGCTTTCATTGTTGGGATACCAGTTCTTATATTTAAGTACCTATGCCCTGCAGGCATTGAAGGGGGGGGGGATATTTCAGGCATTACAGTGACAGTTTTAATGCACCATAAACTAAATAAACACAGCTGTTCAAAAAAAATGCTAAAATGTATAAAATTGTTAAGTTTTATAGTTTCTGAATATTTGGATTGGTGTTTTGTTCTGCAGGAATGCAGCCCCTGCCTATGGGTATGGGCCCCAGACAGCAGCCCCCGCCCTCCTATCCTCAGGGGCCTCTAGCCTACCTCGAGCAGACCACTTCCAACATCGGTCTGCCAGACAGAAGATAGCCTGCTGTTGATAGGAACAAGCAAGAAATAGTAGAAGTTATGGTTTTAAGTCAGCGGACGCATTCGTGAAAGACAGTGCCCAGATGATGCAATACCTGTATGTGACGTATTTATGGGAGATTTGCTTGTTTTATCTTGTAGAGACATGTGCTGAAGAGACCCATAAGAGACAAAAGGGAGACAATGCATGGATGTGTTCAATGGAGAAAATTCAATACATGTTCATGGGAGATAATCCCTGGATGTGTGAAAGGGAGAAACTGTTGCCTTAGTCAGGGGGACAGTGCTTTAAAGATTTCAGGATACAACAATATTAGTGTTTATTTATGAGAGCATGCAGATTTAATAAGGCTTATTAAATTCTTAAATGCTATCAACTAGGTTTAGATCTATACCACTATTTCCTGCCCTGCTAGTCAAATGAGCAGAGCTATAATGCGCCCGTTATGTAGAATTTTTATTACAATCACTATGTAACCTCCCCATAACCACCAGTTGAATAGATGAACCCAGCCCACTTAAATCGTATTAGGCCGGCGCGCTCGGGTTAACGTATACCCTTGGCAGACAAAACAGTAGGGTCATTCATCAAACACTAGTAGTTGGTTGAAATATCAACAAACTTCATTGTTACTGAATATTGTATTGGTATTCATATAAAACAAGTTTTATAAACATGGAAATTCAATTTTATTATGCATATGATTATTATGTTCCAATTGACAATATGGATTATGCTTGTAAGATCCATGTTCAATGCAGTATGCATACAAAAATTGCTTTGTATAAATTTGTACTGAAAATATTGTCAACGGCAATAAAATAATAAAATCAGAATAAAACATTTTTTAAACCAGAAAACTTTATCAATTCAGGCAAGTAATGTAACACATTGTAGTGGTCATCTCTTTATTTAGAAACTCATATTTCGGTTGTAAAAGGTATTTCCAAAACATTTGTGCCACCAATTTCTTTGTTCATATGTGCGTTAGCTTCGCTTGTCGTACAAGCCTTATTTTTTTCCCTGAATGTCTTACACAGTGACTTATGCCTAGGCACATCTCCCTCCCATTTGATAGTCTTGCCACACACACAAACATACGCCCCACCAAAGTGCTTAGCAACCATATGAATCTCCAAACTTCTCTGAGAATAAAACCCTTGATTGCAGTTGAAACACTTGAACTTGGCAATATTGCCACCCTGACAAGCACCGCTCTTGCTATGTTGGTCCTGGTAGTACTCCGAGTAAAACTTCTTGTCACAAAAATCACATTTATAAGGCTGAACATTTAAATGAACTTTGTTCACATGCTGTTCCAAAAATCGATTTCGAACGAAAGTCAATGAGCAGTGTGTGCATTTAAGTTTATAATCGGTATTTTGCGAGTGTTTTATGTTAATATGTTCATCCAAACTACAGCGGGAAATATAACCTTTGCCACATTTTTCACATATATGCTTTTTGGGTGTCTCGGTTCCCCTTTTCCCCTTGTCTTTTTTATTATCCCCTCCATGCATTCTTCTCTTATGGGTACCAAGTGAGTCTGACCTGGCAAACTGTTTCCCACAAACATCGCAGATGAGCGACTTGCGTTTGGTTGACGACCCAGGGGTAGTTTCAGGTATTGAATGCTCTTTGACAACCTGCAAATTATTTCCGTTGCAGTGTTTTGGGTCTGCTTCCTCACCGGCGCCCTGCCCATGGTCTGTCATTAGCTCTGGGAAGCTTTCAATGTCTGGACTTTCTTCAGAAGAATTTGTCTGAAATCATTTATTTTTTTGTCATCAACATATGATTTTATACCTGGTCCTATCTTTGTTTGCTTGGAGCAATATCGCCAGTGCAATGACATCTCTAAAATTTCAGCACAAGTTTATTTATAGTGAAAAGAGTTTAGATACTGAAGTATGCAGCATAATATTTGCATTATAACATGGTTGTTAAGTAACTACCTGTAATTTTAATGTATGTATAGTGACGGTCAAGTTTTCTCTATCATGCAGAGCATATACACATTTCATTACTATGTTCCCTTGTGGAAGCCTTGTCAGAATTAATGCTTTGGTCCATTTGAATAAGTTCTAATCCAAAACGGCAATAGTAGGTTGACATGGTGCAGGATCACGTGACTTTATGAGGTTCTCAAATGGATGTAAACACACCAGTAAGTGGTGCTTTGTTTTTCAAATAACTTTTGTAAAACAATTTTTCTGAAGAATTTCAACTAGTGTACTAAAGACAGTTTATTATGGGAATGTGAAAAACATAAAAATTACTTTATTTAATAAGCCTGTGTTCTTGTCCAAAAGCATTATTGTGTATATGCAATTCAAAATGTACACAGTTATGCTGTACGCAACATGACATTTTGGCCCCGATTTCAGACGTATTCAATGATGTATTCTTAGATCTTAAGATATCGGCATTAACATTGCAAGAAAAACCAGTCTTTTATGCACTTAAGATTTTTGCAAATATATTTCTATAACTTGAGATTTGCAATAATAACGTTCTTAACAGTGTTTTCATTCTGTTCAGCCTGTGTATTCAAGGGATCTTCACGGTTTGGTAAATTGACAAAATTGAAAAAAGTTGTTTCAGATTCACAAATTTTCGGTTTAGTTATGATATTTGTGAGGAAACAGTATTACTGAACATTTGCCATGGTTCTAATACCCCGGTATAGCCATTATATGCATCTTTTGATATAGCCATTACATGTATCTTTTGACGATTTAAAAACCTAAAAATTATAAAGTGTTGCAACACGAAACGATTGAATAATTTGGAGAGTTCTGTTGTTGTCGTTTATATTTGTGAAACTACGAAGATTGCTTATATAACGTATAAAATACGCAACTATGTATGCTTGGCAGGATAGCTCAGTTGGTTAATGAGTTTTTACTTCAGGATTCCGGGGGTCACTGGTTCGAGCCCTGCTGCGGGCTACTTTTTTTCCTTTTTAAAATTTTATTTTTGACTGGAGCTTTTAAAACTTAATGTTTACATTTATCAATATAAAGCATTTAATGACAAACTTCAAAACATGCCAAAATCTGTGAAAAGGCCCCTTTAACCCCATTGATTCTGCAGCCTGTTGATTTCAAGTTGAAAATGAGGTCAGGTGATGTCAGTGTTCTCATAGATAACATCCATACAGGTATCAAGGCTTTGTCTCAAGTAGTACATGTACGAGACAACACTCATTGTTATGGGTTACACAAGAATTTACAGGGGGGGGACATAAAAATGAGGTCATGTGATGCCAGTGTGCTGACAGTGTTATAACAAGAGGCCCATGAGGGCCTGGATCGCTCTACTGGCTGGAATCAATAGGGCTCAAGCCCTTGATAGTATGAACAATCTGAGTAAGTTTTAAATAAACAGACCCAAAATGGGAAATTTATCGCATAAACAAAAAGAAACGTAAAATTTAAACTTCAAATGACTCCTTTGGACAAATTTTCTTCAATCTCAATGGGGTTCTGGCCCTTGATGATATAAAACATCTGTTGAAGTTTCAAAAGGATAGAACTTTATATGTAAACAAACAAGAAATTTGTTTGTCGGAAACACTATGTCCCCTTCTGCGCCACTTTGAATTTATTTTTTTTACCTTTGACCTTGAAAGATGACCTTGACCTTTCACCACTCAAAATGTGCAGCTCCATGAGATGCACATGCATGCCAAATATAAAGTTGCTATCTTCAATATTGCAAAAGTAATGGCAAAATGTTAAAGATTTTCATTTTTTTTCTCAAGTTCAAGGGGAAATAATTCTGGACTTATAACTCTGATATTGCTCATTTTCAATAGGGTTTGACTCATCATTCAGATAAAGACACTGTGCAAGTTGGGCAATGATTGGATGAAAACTGTGGACTTTATTGCGTAAACAAGCCTTATTTCACAATTTTCTCAAATTCAAGGGGAGATAATTCTGGACATTTTACTCTGATGTAACACATTTTCAATAGGGTTTGAGTCCTCATTAATATAAAGACACTGAACAAGTTTGAAAAGAATCGGATGAAAACTGTGGACTTTATTGCGTATACAAGCCTTATTACACAATTTTCTCAAATTCAAGGGGAGATAATTCTGGACTTTTTACTCTTATGTAACCCATTTTCATTAGGGTTCGAGTCCTCATTAATATAAAGACACTGGACAAGTTTGAAAAGAATAGGATGAAAACTGTGGACTTATATCGCTTAAACAAGAAAAAGTCTAACGCACGCACTGACGGACGGACGACAGAAACCACGCCATGACATAAGCTCTTCAGGCCTTTGGCCAGTAGAGCTAAAAATCACACATACAAAGCTGCCTTTGGGTGTGTTAAAGCAAGATGCTATTATGCGCAGTGATCATTTTAAGGTACCACAGTGTATCGCATATACCAACTTGTAAGAGGTTTTGTGTAAATAAATTTTTATTGAACAAGCCAACAACATGAAACATTAACAATGACACATGCTAACATTTTTTAAGCAAAAGCAAAATTTTCAATCTATGTGCTTAATTAAATCTGCTTCTAAAATAAAAATGTTCATTCAACATCTTTCAAAAGACGCTATAAATTGACATAATTTGTGTTGATCTAATGTAAATAAAATAAACACAAAGGATATTATTAAGAAGCTTTGTGAGACACACTCTACATAATAAACGCTATGGAATAGCATGAATTATAAATACACCACATCTAAAATAATAATACCAGGTATTCAACAATGGTACCACCAAAATACTGGTATACCTTTGGGATGTTAATGTTTTTTTGTTTTTTGAAGTGGTCATGAGTTTGGGGTTTTATGGTTAAACATTTAAATTGAAATACTTATGTGTCTTGTTCTGAGAAAACTGTGCTTAATTCATGTGCGTAAAGTGTCGTCCCAGATTAGCCTGTGCAGTCCGCACAGGCTAATCAGGGACGACACTTTCCGCTTTAATGGTATTTTTAGTTTCAAGGAAGTCCCTCATTACCGAAAATCAAGTTTATGCTGAAAGTGTCGTCCCTGATTAGCCTGTGCAGACTGCACAGGCTAATCTGGGACGACACCTTCTGCACATGCATTATGACCAGCTTTCACAGAACAAGACATATATTATCAAGAGCTCTTTCAACAAGTGATGTGTTTGTGAAACACTGTCACCCCCCCCCCCCCCATATATTTGACCTTGAAGGATGACCTTGACCTTTCACCACTCAAAATGTGCAGCTCCATGAGACACACATGCATGCCAAATATCAAGTTGCTATCTTCAATATTGCAAAAGTTCTGACCAAGGTTAAAGTTTAAGTTTGACAGACAGACAGGCCAAAAACAAATATTCTCCCTCTTTCGCGAAGGTGGGCGTACAAATTTGACTCTTCCTTCAATTATAATTTTATACAACAATGAAATAAGTTTCTTATTAGCAGCAGTTATCATATTGAAAAATATAGTGACGGCATGAAAAGAAGGGTTGGCAATGGTTCGGCCACCATCAACATGCAAACATTTATTGGCCAAAATAAAAGATGTGTCACTTCATCTAATTGCCATACAAAGTCAAGGAATACATTCTTTATAATATAAATGTAGGAAAATAAAACAAGAATTTAACAGTCAGATACTTACCATTGCAATCATATGAGTAAATCAACCATTAAATTTACACAGACACAAATCAACCATTCAATTTATACAGACACACATACAGACACAACCATTCACTTTACATGCAGACACACACACAAATCATTCAACTTTCACACTTACAAATCTAATAATAGGTTACACACAAATTGTTCATTTAATAAATGAACACACAAAAAACTAAGTAATATACACACACACAAATCAACCATTCAATATTTACACACACAAATCAACCATTCAATATTTACACACACAAATCAACCATTTAATATTTACACACACAAATCAACCATTTAATATTTACACACACAAATCAACCATTCAATATTTACACACACAAATCAACCATTCAATATTTACACACACAAATCAACCATTCAATATTTACACACACAAATTAACCATTCAATATTTACACACATAAAATTAACCATTCAATATGTACACACACAAATTAACTATTCAATTTATACACACACTTAAATCAACCATTCAATTAACAAACACACAAATCAACCATCAAATTTACACACACACAAATCAACTATTCACACACATGCTTGATCTACCAAACAGTACATGATGCATAAATGTAGAAAACCATAATATAAGACTGTGAATCATTACATCATAAGGTAAACATCTGCACAAGTTAATTCATGATAGATTATATGAGGGTTGTTCTGATAAAACTGGACACTTTACGCCTAAACTTGATTTAGGTAAGGAGGGTCTTCCTTGAAACTAAAAATACCATAAAAGTGGAAAGAGTCGTCCCTGATTAGCCTGTGCAGACTGCACAGGCTAATCTGGGACGACAACTTACGCACATGCATTACGCCCAGTTTTCTCAGAAAGAGGCTTGTTTATGTCTACCATAAGCATGTGTAATACAATTATGTTTTTGTCAGTTCACACTCATCAAATTGCCACACAACTCCATATACAATCTAGGAAAGTCTTTATTGATGTTCATACAATGTAGGAATGTGCTAAAAATCTTCAAGAATGTTTCACACCTTTACAATCCAATTTATTTCTGAAGTCTCTGTTCACTTCTTATTCATTTATTGTTATGTGCACCTCTACCATGTCATTGGCACCTTCCTCTCTTGTAAATGCTTGCTTGTCATCCATTTTGATACTGTCATCAACAATAGCACTTGGAGATAAGATAGAAGGTTTGGTCAGGTTTTTATGGTCACCTTCGTCTACTAATAATGCATTTTTTTCCTCAGTACCTAGTTCTTCCATATCCACATCATCGTCAGGTACTTGACCAGTGCCCACCATATCCAAAACTTTAGGCTGTACTTGAACAGTGGCTCTAATAATATCCATGGACACTTCATCTTTATGTTTACGCACATGGTTTCCAAACTCTGTATCGTCCTTGAAAACTTTGTCACAGTCACCATACCGGCAGAGCCTCAGTATTTGTGACATAATTTCTTTGATAGATTTGATCTTGTGTTCATTTTGGAAGTGCGGTCTACACTGATTTAGATTAGGGAATACTTTGTCGCAGAATGTGCACTTGTAAGCTTTTCGTTCGTGACTGTAAATATGCCGCAAACACCTGTCTTCGGTGTTGTATTTCTTCACACACATTGGACACTTGAACTTAAAGGCTGGATCATGTCTTTGGTAAAAATGCTTAGTAAGGCCCCTAATTCTTTTAAATGAATGCTTGCATACCTTACAAATATGTCGCTCAACATTGGTCTGGTCCACCACGTTGGCTGGGTCCAAACTTGTAGCAAACCGTGTTTCTTTCCTCGTATTATTATCTGGAATTATTGTGTAGCCTGGTATAGGTAACTTCAGGTCTGCAATGTGTAACAAAAAGTGAGCATCGAACTCGGACTCAGTCGCGTAACTTGTTGCGCAATTTTCATACCCACACAAATACAACTCCAGACTGCAGGATGTGCTTGCTGACTGATTCTCACTGTGAAAGTCTTCAAAGTGTTTATCAAAAACAACACCAGGTGCAACAGCTTGTTGGCACAGTGTGCACTGCATCATTTTTGCGCCATGAACAAGTTTTAAATGGTTGATTAAAAGGTCTTGGGACTTGTATTTTCCTTGGCAGTGTGGACATTTTAAAGCATGGACTGCATTCGAGTGGTCATTAAACTGTTTGACAGTTCTGAAAGATTTATTACAATTGTTGCATTTGAATACCACAGGAACAGGCATTGGGTTGGATGCATCCATATCATGCTTGTCAGCGTTCACACTCATTTCAGTGTTTGACTCGTTCATGCCTGCATCAAGTTGATCTGAAACTGGCTGCTGATAATTTGACTGGATCAGAGAATTATTATCAGAAGTTGGTGACACAACCTTTGTAACTTTCATGCATTGTTTATCTTCAAACTCAATATGCGAGAAGTGCGTAATAAAATGACTTTCAAATTCCACTGCAGATGGAAACTTTTCGTTGCACTGTTCAGTGCCACAGCGGTAAGTCATGACTCCGCTGGACGCATCCCCAGAGGCTTCCAATTCTGAGTGGCGGTCACCAGAATGCTTGGTAAACTCAACCTCATCTGATACCTCTACCTGACACACATTACAGGTGATCTTCATGGCGCCATGCTGGGTCTTCATATGCAAAACTAGCTCTTTTACGTTGTTCAGTGGCGCGACACATTTTGAGCATTTCACAGCATGCTCCTTTCGCCAGTGGATACTAAAGTATTTCGCCTTCTTGAATTTCCTCTCACATATACCGCACTGTACGAGTGTAATTTGTTTGCTCTGAGGTGGCTGAAACTGCTCCCCTGGAATGGCTGCGTTTGCTCCGTCAGCGTATATGGATGTGGATTGTTTCAGCCCAATACCTCCAGGCCGCAATGCTTGGTTGTCATTCCAACAATCCGTCAGCTTTTCATCTTCCCAAAACTCCCCTTTCAATGAGTGATTTCCAGAAACGTAAGTATTCAGTGTCTGAAAATACAACAGTCTTGAGCTGAATTGTGACTAAGACATCCAGTAATTGGTGCAAGCCCATTTTCATGTAGAACACACTGTCGCACACACAAACACAACAAACTGCAGCGATGTTACTCTTTATTTGTTTAAATGATTAGAAGAACCCTTTTCTTGCAAATCTCGAGTTCACTGCAGCCCCTTTCTTCATAAATTGTGGCCATGTTTGAGCACAATTTGTGAAAATTTCATTTATTAATCCAACTTCCACAGTCATTGATGGAATTTTTGCTTAAATATGACTAAACCAAAAATACATATATATGGCTATCGATGACATGCATTTATAAAGTAACAACTATATCAATTAAAAATAAAATTAATCAGAGAATTATGGATTTGCTGATGAGAGTCCCACATACCGGTAAATACAGTAAAAATACATTTTAGCCGCTTTTCCTTTCAACCAAAATGAATATAAAACATATGGCTGTAACAAGTGGCCAATAACTATTGAAAAATTACCGGTACTTACCAGATTTTCATGCATGCCTTGACCTTCACCAGTTTTCCTTCTTTTTGAAGTATTTGCAGAAGCAGCTGTATTGAAGCCAGAATTCAGTCCACCATTTTGCTTTTGCGGATTCTCTGCAGCTTTTCTCTTGGTGGCAACAACAGAGACGTTTCCAGGCCTCACTGCAGCTGAAGGCCCAAGAGTGTCTGTCATCGACGACAGATCTGAAATGATTTACATATGTTTAGTTTAGTAAAGATTAAGAAACAAGAGGGCCTGAAAGGCCAACAGTCGCTCACCTGAGATTCAAAGGAACTGACCTGTTCTGTGCAGCCCAAGATGTCATTAGAACAAAATGTTCTTACCAACTTTCATGACTAGTGAACATCCTGGCAGCCACGTTTTTCAACAGACCAGAACCATTTTCATACACATCCAAGATATCATTTAAACAAATATTCTGACAAAGTTTTATGAAGATTTATAAGTCCATATAAGGAAAAATGCCCCGCCCACTGGTGGCCATGTTTTTCAAGCAACTAGAACCATTTTCGAACTTGTCCAAAATATCATTGGGACAAATCTTCTGACAAAGTTTCATGATGATCGTACAATAAATACGGCTTCTAGAGTGTTAACAAGGTTTAACTATAGCTATATGAGGAAAATGCCATGCCCCCTTTGCGGCCATGTTTTTCCACCAACCGGAACCATTTATGAACTCATCCAAAATATCATTGGGATAAATAATCTGACCAAGTTTCATGATGATCAGACAATAAATGTGGCCTCTAGAGTGTTAACAAGGTTTTACAAAAGCATGATATACATGTATAGCCATATTAGGAAAAATGCCTCGCCCCCTGGTGGCCATGTTTTTAAGCAACCCAAACCATTTTTGAACTCATCAAAGATATCATTAGGACAAATCTTCTGACCAAGTTTCATGAAGATCAGACATTAAATGTGGCCTCTAGAGTGTTAACAAGATTTTACTAAAGCCATATAAGGAAACATGCCTCGCCCCCTGGCGGCCATGTTTTTCAACCAATCGGCATCATTTTTTAACTTGTCCAAGATATTATTGGGATGAATCATCTGACCAAGTGTCATAAAGATCTGACAATAAATGTGGCCTCTAGAGTGTTAACAAGATTTTACAATAGCCATATATAGCCATATAAGGAAAAATGCCCCGCCCCTTGGCAGCCATGTTTTTCGAGCAAACGTAACCCTTTTCAAACTCATCCAAGATATCATTGACACCTATCTTCTGAACACATTTCATGAAGATTGGACATTTAATGTGGCCTCTAGAGCGTTCACAAGGTTTTACTAAAGCCATATATAGCCATGTAAGGAAAAATGCCGCGCCCCTTGGCAGCCATATTTTTCAAGCAAACGTAACCATTTTCTAACTCCTCCAAGATATCATACAGACCAATCTTCTAACCAAATTTCATGAAGATTGGACAATAAATGTGGCCTCTAGAGTGTAAACAAGGTTTTACAATAGCCATATAAGGAAAACTGCCCCGCCCCCTGGCAGCCATGTTTTTTCACCGATCTGGACCATTTTGGAACTCGTCCGAGATATCAATGAAACCAATGTTTTGACCAAGTTTCATGATGATTGGGCAAACATTGTGACTTCTAGAGTGTTCACAAGTTTTCTCTATAGCCATATAAGGAATACTGCCCCGCCCCCTGGCGGCCATGTTTTTAAATGGACCGGAACCATTTTTTAACTCAACAAACATATCATTAAGACAAACGTTTTGACAAAATTACATGAAGATTGGGCATCAAATGTGACTTCTACAGTGTTCACAAGGTTTTTCTTTTTTTGACCTAGTGACCTTGTTTTTGACCCAGCATGACCCAGTTTCGAACTCAGTTGAAGTATCAATGGGACTAATGTTCTGACCAAATTTCATGAAGATCAGACAATAAATGTGGCCTCTAGAGTGTTCACAAGGCAAAATGTTGACGACGCACGACGCACGACGAACGACGCACAAAAGGCGATCACAAAAAGCTCACCATGAGCAGGTTGTGCTCAGGTGAGCTAAAAACAATAAATAAACAAGAGCACCGCATAACGGGTGCTTCGCTTGGCTGCAAAAGCTCGTCAGAATTGTTTTTGGTTTTTTTAGAGGTCACAGTGACCTTGACCTTTGACCTAGTGACCCAACAAGACATGTGTTCGTCAGAAACACAATGCCCCCTACTGCGCCACTTTGAAATAAAATTTCTATTTATCATTTGGCAGGTATAGAAATCATCTCCCGTTAAAGCTTATTACTTCCCTTGGATTTTGTCCAATCCAACCGGGGAGGGGGGGGGGGGTCTGTAGACAGTCAAAACTGCCCAAGTCAGACATCACTGAAAACCAAGGCCTGTGGTTTATTAAAGAGATCATAGCCAGATGTCATCATGTATCTATGGACATAAGTCCACAGGACTTACTATTTAGTACAGGACAGTACTATTAACAACTAAGTACATGAAAGAAATGATAATTATATTATTTAAAAAAACCTTTGACAAATCAAAGATTTGAGTTAAAATTAATCTAAATAATAAATCTGTACAGTAACTGTGAAAAGAACTTCAATTCTTGGTAAGGAAATATATAATATGAGATTTATAATTATATAAATTACTTCCCTTGAAAATAATTGTCTCTAACAAATCTCTATTTTTAGTAGCAAATAATTAAAAGCCACTACTGTGACTGTAGATTCACCACTCAAAATGTGCAGCTCCATGAGATACACATGCATGCCAAATATATAAAGTGGCTATTTTCAATATTGAATAATTATCTGCCTTTAAAGCTTATTACTTCCCTTAAATCTGTATTTTTTACCGTAGACCTTGAAGGATGACCTTGACGTTGACCTTTTACCACAATGTGTTTGTCAGAAACACAATGCCGCCTAATGCACAGCTTTGATTTATTCAACAAAAATGTATACGTGGGCAGGTCAGATAACTATGTCCATTTAAAGCTTATTACTTCCCTTGACTTTGTTTTTTTCGACCCTAGACCTTAAAGGTTGATGTTCACCTTGAAATTTTACCACTCAAAATGTGCAGCTCCATGAGATACACATGCATGCCAAATATCAAGTTGCTATCTTCAATATTTAAAAAGTTATGGCCAATGTTAAGGTTTTAGCACGACGCCTAAGGCGGACGGCAGACGACGAGCTGGCTATGACAATAGCTCAGGTTTTCTCCGAAACAATAAATGAGCAATTTACAATGTTTTAATAAATTACATTCATAAAGCATGTTTTAACTTTTTAGACAGTTATTTCTTGCCACTATAAGCTATTAAGGTCTTCAAACATACCATAAGCTATCTGAGTTACAAATGAAAGATACATTCCCATAAGCCTCATTTGTCAACTTCATTCTTACAAATGCTCTTGATTAAACTTTTCTGAGAGCCCAGTCATATTAAAGTAATAAAGACACTTTGGAAATTTTAAAAATTCAAGAACATAAGTATTGTATTCAAGTATCATTTCATAGCTCAGCATGCAAACTACTTATATTTTGCCCCACATTTGAAGCTTGTTTCCATAACAAAAATAAAACTCCTGTTTGGGCACAAAACTTTCATTATTGACAAGGTACAAAGATGGATACAACAAGCATCATTGTATACCTGCTTTAAGATACTTCCATCCTTTTTGAAGGAACAATTTTTTCACTGCTTCTTCTTGCTCCAGTGTAAGATAAAGCAATGTTAGATATGACTCCATGGCTGGTATCTAAAACAATTAAAAACGTAAATTATAACATTGGCTTAATGTTCGTTAGAGCCCGCTCTAGGTTTTAAAGCAAGACATTAAATCAGATGTGATTAAGACAGGATGCCAATAAATGGATGAAAACAGATACCTAGCACATTTGTCATTTGAAACCTTCTGCCAAACAAATACATTGTTTTAAATTTTAAAAGAAGAGCTGATTTTGCATCATGCATGTGATATGATGACACGACAGTTCCATTGTATCCCCATTTGCAGGATTCAGTGTAATTATACCACAAGAGAGCCAGTTGAACACCTTGACAAATTACCTAGGTTTACATGAAAATCTCTAGTTTCAAATGAAAACAAGGGACAAAATTGTCCTTGGAGATATTGACGTAATTCTTTCGCACGACACACTTTACAATGATGGTGAACAAACGTGCCAAATTATTATAAAATCTCACCATGATTGACATAGTTATGGCCCGGACAAGCTCATTAATGGATATTTTTGACCTTTGAACTCAAAGTGTGACCTTGAGCTTGGAGATATTAACTTAATTCTTTTGCGCGACACACCGTCTAATGATGGTGAACAAATGTTCCAATTGATTTTAAAATCTCACAATGAACGACATAGTAATGGCCAGAACAAGCTTGTTCCGCCCGCCAGCCAGCTCACAAGCCCGCCCGCCGACATTCTCCAATCTAATAACCAGTCTTTTCCTTCAGAAAACCAGTTAAACAACAATCCATGTACATGTAAAAGTAGACATTTCAAGCAAGCACTACAACCAGTGTTCTTTTTTCACCATTTTCGGAAAGGGGATGGGTCACGTTGGATTGGGAAAAATCATGTTTTTTGTTTTGACTAAAATTTGGAAATGGGTGTTGTTTGTGTTTTGCAATTAAAATTAAGAATACAAATGCTATGAATATAACATTTACTTAGATTCAACTTACAGAGCTGGGCAGGGAAACAAATTTAAAAAAAAATGTTGGAAACCTTTATTGGGAATTTTCGGCAGGCATTTAGGCAAAAATAGATTTTTGGGCTTGAGATATTTTTTCTACAGTTTGGAATTTAAAAAACAGGGTGGGTGTGCAATACATGACAAAATATGGTACTTATTTTACTGGGAGTGGAGCCAAATAACAGCCACTCGAACTTTAGCGAAAAAACAACAACATTGATTACTCAACAATACCTGAGATTTCAGTGATAACCAAACTTGATATTATGCAAAGAAACTGTTCATTTTCAGATAACAAGAGGGCTAAAGGCCAGTGCGAGCTCGCCTGAAACCTAAATCAACTTTAAGTCTGACTAAAGCAATGAGAGGAAAGCAGCCATCCCTAACTGTGCAGCTCTTTTTAACTTACTGGCACCATTATCGAACTGGACCCAGATATCACTAGAGGAAATGTTCAGACAAAGATGTCTTACGATTAGGCAATAAATTAACTTCCAGAATGTTCACAAGGTTTAACTAAAGCCTCAAAAGCAAACTGCCCCAACCCTGGAGGCCAAGTTTTTCAAAGAACCAGTGTGTTTTTTTTCCACAATTTTGGGGCCCGGACCCTTTGCAACGGGAAAATCGCCGAGTTTTTACTAAAATTGGTTAATGAGTGCTGTTGTTGTGTTGCTTACAAATACTTCAAATCTAAAATAAAAGTGTTTTCAATATTATATTTACAAAGGTTCAACTTAAATGATGAGGGGGGGACCTTCAATTGGGAATTTTTAGGTCCCATTTGGGAAAATACACACTTTTTTACCTGCCCCAATTTAAAAAACAAAAAATTAAAAAAAACTGCATTAGAACAAAGTTTCTGAGTAAGTTTTATGTTTTATGATGATTGGGCAAAAAATGTGAATTTGAGAAGGCTCATGGTGTTTCAAAATAGCTATATACTATCACAGAAAAGTTTCTCTCCTGGCCGCTATTTTTTAAAACGGACATCCACCATTTACAAACGCAGCTGAAATCTCAACAAATCTTAAGTTCCATAAAAAAAAATTGGAAAAATAAGACATCTTGAGTGAACAACAGGTTTTACTGCTCAACCACAAGGCTGAGATATTATAAGAACAAATATTCTAGGCAAGATTCATGAACATTTGGAAAAATTGTGACATACCAAGGTTCACAACATCCATTTAAAGGGAACTGACCCGCCCCGTGAAAGCAATGTTTTTCAACTGATAAAGCCATTTCAGAACTTGGCTGAGATAGACTTGTTCACAAGGTTTTACTCTATTAATGTTAGGAAAAATGCACTGACATGTCTTTTATTGGTCCAGAACTGTTTAAGAACTCTGCTGTGATTTAATTACAACAAATGTTCAGCGCAAGTTTCACTCCGACTGTCAGGCATGAAAAATGAGGCTTCAGAGTGTTAGCAAGACTTTACTTAAAGTAAACCAAAAGACCAAATTTTTAACCCCATGGGATCTTATTCTGAGATATTGGCACAAATTTTGAAGATGAAGGCTCATGTAAATTGCAGGCCTAAAAGAATTTTTCCAGAGCCACTTGCCCTACAGGGCGAG
Source organism: Dreissena polymorpha (assembly GCF_020536995.1). Lineage (NCBI taxonomy): Eukaryota > Metazoa > Mollusca > Bivalvia > Myida > Dreissenidae > Dreissena > Dreissena polymorpha. Next base: position 48,375,188 of record NC_068362.1, read on the forward strand.
TAGGCCTGACAATCCACTCACCCTTTACTTTAATCTACTCGCCCTTCGAGTTTTAATATTTCAGACCAACTATCACTGAAAGACACGCTTGATTGACAAATGGTTACAATATGGTAAATTTTGGCTAAGGCTTCTGATCACGAATTATTCTGTTTATTAATAATTATTTTTTCTGTTTATTTTTAATTAAATATAAGAAGTATTATAATTAACCAGTTATGTATTATTTTTTTATTGATATTTACATTAAAATCAAATGTTATTCTTCACGGAATGACCAATAAATTTAACTTTTTTTTTTCACTTTTAATCGATTAGCTTAGAGCAATGAGAATTATTTTTACTGTTCCCGTGACGTCATTTTTCATTGTGAAAACGAAAGTGCTGTTTCTTTGTGTACTAAACCTATTTTTTGTTCGTTCAAAAAATTGTTCGCAATTTGTATAGATGTGGCAGGAGTTCTGAAACTGAATTTTATATTTCTCAACTTGAAAAAGAGCACTCGCCAGGTTGGTCAAGTATTAAACAAACTACATATCTACATATGAAGTTTCAAAGTTGTAGGTGGAAGCAATTTGATTTTAGAGCCAATGTAAAGCTTTTAGCACGACGCGAGCAGACGGCGGACGAACGAGCTAGCTATGACAATACCTCGGGTTTTCTCCGAAAACAGCCATGCTAAAAATGTCTGCTGAATGAACCTGGTAGTATTACATGAAGATTCACTCAAGTACGAGATTTTGTTCAAGACAGGATAGAGATATAGTGGTGTTTAACCTGTAGTAAAACGGTATGAGTCAGTGACTCAGTCAGTACACTTTCAGTTTCAATGACAATGAAATGATGTTTTGATAACTTCTTGATAAAAAAATAATGTATGCTTAAAGTATGATTTCATGTTACCTTTTGTATTTAAACCTTTGACAACTGATATGAGTCTACGTTCTAAATGTAGGGAATTAGTATGGTTTTCGGTTTCCGGCCGGAAGTTAGTCTCAGGCTACATACAACTAATGAAACGAAACGGCCACATTTCAATGTGGGCTTCAGTACAGTCAAAGTCAAACGGTCAAATTACAAAAAGTTCAGTTAAGTTAGTCTGTGAAACGTGAGAAAAATTGGAAAAGAGCAGTATTGTTCTTAATAAACTTTACCTGTCTTAAGCATATGTACCGATGCTAAACGAATATGGAGTCAAAATATAGATTTGTCACTTTCAAATCGGATCGTATATTATTGCTGGGTCATTTGAATAATTTAAGTGCGTGACAAGATGATACTTTTTCTAGACAACAGTTTTGGAGACCCATTTTGTATGATAGGTATATTTTTCCGCAGCGTTTGTTTCTAGCGTAGTTAACTTTTAAAATGTCATGTTCATTAGCATGTCTTTCTCTGGTCTCGGCACTCTTCATGAATACACACGAATTTTGGAAGTGAACTAATACAAAAGCACGCATGTGTTATATGTCAATCTATAGTTTAATGTGTATTCTTGGACATAACAACGAAAACTGCATTTAAATCGACAATGTTTTGACAAAATACTGGCTAGACTTAGCTCCATGTACTAATCTTTTTCATGTACAATTGTCACATAGTATCGACCCTTCTGATTGGTTGCTACGCGCATGTGCTTGTTCTAAAAAATAACATAATGGAACAACGAAACTCTTTCTCATGTTGTTCTTAACATTTCATTAAAAACATAAGCGGCATATAAAACATTTGATAATGCTAAATAAATCCTTAAACAAACTAACATAATTGTGTGTTACGTACGTAGGAGACCCTGTAAAAAAGCATAGCATCACCCTGGAATAAAGTTGAACTACTTTCCAACGAACACCGGAAATCACAAGAATGATCGTCGTAATAGTGATGGATACTCATCAAATAAATAACAACTAAAAATTGAAAAACATTAACTTTTCAACACTTCTTGAAGGGTTTTCGTTAAAGGCGCGATACTTTGAGGAGGACCGATACTAAATGAGAGTAAGGGATACTTGTTATTATAATAATGCGTTATCCAAAAATTTGAGTCAGATTAAACCATCAATGTTGATTTGTTTGATTCAAATGCAGCGAGCTTACACATATATTACTCGCCTAAGTCATTTCGCTGTGAGTTTGTGTATCTTCTGGTACACATTTGCCCCATTCCGCTTCTCTCCATTCATTTGATGCTGGAGTTAAACGGCTTGATTATCCATGGGTATCCGACAATTGATATTACCATGCGTACATTACAAAAGAGATCGTTAAAAACGAAGATCTATTAATATTCATTAATAGATCTTTGTTAAAAACAAAAAAGCAATTATTCTCATTTAATGTTTACATTCATCTTCAATAAATGGATATTGCTGGAAAATGAAGCACAATGATTATAATTTGTACAAGTTAATTTCACTTATCTGTCTACAAGAAGCGTTTGACAATTAATCGGAAACTTTGACAGGGGGTTTGTGGAGGGGTTGGGGGATGTTTAAAAACGACCTTTATGTTTGCAATTAGATTGCTACTGCTCGATATGTAAGCTTCACTAATAAGTACATGAAATGTTCCATACCGCAATTTGAGCATGTTCGTGAGGTAACTATTTAACGATCACAAAAACATGGATCCACGCACCAACAATAGTCAACGAGTATCATAAGATAAGAAAAAAATGAGCTCATTCCATTGGTTAGTTTTTAACAACAAGAATTCTGCGCAATTATGCCAGTTCTTGTTTTGTCGATATAAAGATATAATGATCAGAGGCTGAGTTATAAGCGTTTGCTTTTATACCCAGTTAATCCGTCTTCATAGTTATGACAGAGACCATTGCAGGTAATTAAAGTAGCACTCCAGAACTATAGAGTTATATAATAAAATGTCAAAATTAATTTCTAATGGTCATCAAAAGTGATCACTCTTTACAGTTAATTTTCCTTACTTCGCGTTGAACGAAAATGGTCTCGCTTACTGAAAAACATCTCCCGTTAAACATGGCGCCGTTCGCTTACATTTGAACATGTGTATTGTGCACTTGTTTTCTCTGTTGCATATAATCTTGCAAATTACTAACCTCATGGAGCGGCTTTTTGTGTACCAAATATGTGTGCATGAACCAAAAAAGTTAAACGTGGAGCCAAAACAGTTTTACATGTCAATATAAACAAGAGAAAACATGCACTTTTCACACATATAAACGATTTTTTTCTAGTATACTTTGACAAAATATGACAGGTTAGTTGACAGGCTGTTGTTATGACATGATTAAATCTTGACTTTAAAATGGACATCAAATGATACAAAATTGGTATATTAAAACGTTAAACATAATATGTACACGTATACGTAGGTTCATGTAGATTCCACAGACATCGTCTCAAAACGTGCTGTAAATCGGCGGTTTTTGTGATAGTTTGAACAATGTTTGTATTTGTTATAATGAAATAATATTATAACTAAATGCATCGTACATTTCCAGTTCTTCGTTTATAGCGAAACATATTGTAATCACCTCTTGCGTTCATATATTTATTTAAAGCATTTATTTCTAGACCGGTGAATTATCGATTTAATATGCCTCCGATTTTGTGAGTGATTGTGGAATTGTCTTATTGATAAACAAAATAAAGTATGTATATTACCTTTAAAATAATCTCATTGGCTACATTTGTTGTATTAGCTTTATACAATATCTTTTTAGTTTTTAATAGCCATATGTAACCCAAACATTTTCTTTTGTAATGAAGATCTTGGCGGAGCGGTGGTGTGGACCCCAAGCATGGCTTCGTGCAACTATCACTTTTCGGCGATATCGCTCAGGGGTTTGGCATTTCCGGCGAGGGCACGGGTATGTACGTCATTCCTTGGACGATAACGTGGGCACACAAGCACTACTGACATATGATTTCGACCAATTAATAATTAGAATAAGACCAATTGTTCCATCTTAGTCTTTTCTGAATATTTCTTAAAATTCATTAATTGCGTATGTTTCAAGAATGGGCTATGCATAACGATAATTCGTTTGGATTATAAGTTTCTTAAGTGGTAGTCGTAAAATAAATAGACACCAAAAAAAGTAAAAATAGCAACGGTTAAATTATTTTACCACATAGCTCGGCTATCATCACGTGGTATAATCACCAGCTATGTTGGTTCCACTCAAATCACTGCGCGGTGGCCCTCAGAAGACGATTTAATTCTTACGGAGGAATCCGGAGATAGTCGATGTATCACGATTGGCGCGGACGTTGATTTCAGCGGTATTAATTTGACCATCTTTATATATATATATATCATATATGATTTTTTTGTGTGCCGGGTCCCTATGAATTTGACGACAAAATAAGTTTTTAATCGCATAACATATTGCCTTGCATGCCTTCATTATTTTTTACCGATTAAAATGGTTTCATGTTTTAGTTTATTGATACGAAATTAAATGTGTATATAACGAATACGACTTTACATTTTGAAACGATTTGATCTCATTATTTTATACAGTGTAGATTATTTGCACAAGTTCATTTTAATATATGCTCGTAATGAACTAAAGTATAATTTACTATGTATCTTCCAATGAAATGTTTATACTGTCTTGACATTAAGGTACATTATACATGAGTTAATACAATATGCGTATAGAATTATGTATTCCGTAATCATTTTTCTCTTATGTCTTTGTGAAGAGTAGACTAACACGTAAGATGTTCTTATATGTTCATCAAATGTACACGTTTCTGTCGACAATACGCACCTGTGTGCGCTATGAATTAATTTAACACGGGTTTATTATATAAATAGTAAATTATAGTTTATAATAGAAGGCTTTGGCAAAATTCCTTTATTTGTTTTTGGTTTGCTTATGTCTGTAATGGATTTTTATCGGTTTTCAACAGTCTTCCAGTAATTTCACGGCGACCATTTAACCAACTCACATCTTTCCTAGGAAATCAGATTAACCAGCACTACGGACCAATAAATGACAACCTCCGGTCTTGAATCAGATATAAAGGGGATTTCATGAAAAAATTGTGGCCGGGCCTTGGACAGAACCATATAATATTATAAAATTCGTTAGGAACAATGACACAATATCTTGTTTGTATTTTAATATTTTTTAAGAATAACAAATCATTAACAATAAACTTTCTTTGTCGTATCCATACAAGATATATGCCAATTATTTGTGAAAACAACAACACAATTTAACCATGCAAATATGGCCAAAATATCATATTACAAAGTTCACATTAACATATTCCTGTTAATACATGTTATTCGATGCAATTTTATTAACACATATTAATCTGCATTTTAATGCATATCATGACATAGGCCCGTTAATGCATATAGCGACATAGGCATGTTAATGCATATCACGACATAGGCATGTTAATGCATATCACGACATAGGCATGTTAATGCATATCACGACATAGGCATGTTGATGCATATCACGACATAGGCATGTTTGTGCATATCACGACCAGACAACGACATAACACACATAATAATAACTTATCTGTTTACACTATTTACAATGTCAATGCCGAACAAAAAGACGCATAGATAGGAAGATGCAGGAGAGGAAACCGCAGAACAAAAAGATAGAGAAGACATTTCACACAGATATAACAAATAAACATAGGCGTCAAAAATAACATTGAACAAAACGGGATACAAATCGCAAGCAGCATTTGTCCGCGGGCTATCACAGATCTTTCCCCTCTTAATAACACATATGGTCATAAATAATGTCAAAACTGTGTCGATACATTGAAACAATAAAATAACGAGATCATAGTTATGTCCAAAACTGTGGGTAACACTTCGGGTTCCAAAATAGTGACCCGACGACATATTACTTCCCATAGTAAGAGAGTTTCCACGTAAGACTAGTCACTTATGATTCATTCTAGAAGCGCAGACTCGTTCGTATACAACGCGGCCTCTCCCCGGCGGTCCATGACTTGGACTTGCCCCGGAAGTGACGTAGGTCGTCCGCGTGGTCCTTGTGGAGCATGGGCTTGTAAGTCTGCGGCTCACACTGACTCTGGAAATACGAAAAATATATGTATATATTATTACATGATACTGAACTTTTTTACTGTTAGCATACGGCAAATGAATGTGGTACTATTAAGCAATACTTTTTATGTGTGTATATAGTGGCTTAAAATTAGGTTTTAATATATATTATCATGATTAAAAAAATCTCATCAAATAATAAATCGACAGAAGTTCGAACCAAACTTCGCTGAAAAATTAATTTTAGTAAAGCTCTGTAAATGTTATTTATCGGTTATTTTATCGGTTATTGGATACATATGTACGACACACCGCTTGGTAAAAGTATTATGGTAGTGTGAACAAATTTTGTCGCGGTAAAGAACACGTGTTAAAAATCGCACCCATTTGTGATTTTAATGTATACAATTAGCACAGTGTTAAACTTACGACGTGTGCGTTGAAGAAGGCCTTGTAGCCGCCCTCGAGCAGGTAAATTTCCGGGAAATTGAGGCGAGGATACACGTCCGAGTTAATGGCGCGGTCCTCGCTACGTAAGTGACGGTACCTACAATTAACGTAGCAATATTTCGTTAGGTACATTACTCTATACGCGCAGTGTTCAAATGTCTATTATATTAAAACTACGTTTCTAAGTATTTACAGAGTTTGAAATTAATTATGTTTCCATAAAATTTCCAGAGAATTATATTATCTGCGTCTCTGAAATGTCGAATATTTTGATTGTTTTATTAATTAAGAATATATTTAATATTTTGATTGATCAATTACCCTGTATTTTAACATTTCTTGTTGTATGATGTTGCTACACGAAGAAATGTTTAACGAAACAGTCCGGTTAGTATTTATAAACACTTTAATCGAATGTAATCACGTTCAGTTCCCAAACGAGTATCCCTTTTTATCTCAATTCTTCAGATTTTTTAACCGACAATGAACACATGTTACCAATACAGCAGTACTCGACAGTGTCTATACTGCCTATAATTAGCCTTCCTGTTATAGTAATCAATTGACTGTACGAAGTAGAAGTACTTACATTTTGGGTCCTCTCTCTGACGAGAACTCGCAGTGGAAGATCAGCACGTGACGCGTGGAAGACTCGTGGTTATGTGCACGTGAAACGAGGAAGTCTCGCACCATCTCGCGTGTATACAAGTTTAAAGATCCCTAAAAGGAAAAAAAAATCATGAATGTTAATAACAATGAATTCGAATGCATTATCAACACAAAACACTACTAGGAAAAATAATCCGAACATTTTTTCAGGCATCACCGCAGTGTGCTACAGTAGAATACGCTTTAACTTTATTAAAAAAATCGCAGGCAATTATGAACTTCAACGCTCAATAGCTAAAATGTGACATAAAAAACGTTGAAAACGCCTGTTTTTGCAGGGTAAGCTTTAACAAAATGTCATATACTCGATTATTCATTTAATATCCTAATCCATCTATTTCACTATTTTGAGTATTTTAATAATAATAATAATAATACTAATGTGATGATGAAGCTACCTTTATGTGTCCGCCCTCAAACTCGTACGGGTAGCGGCAATCAATCACTGTGACGTCACCAATCTCACTGTTATAGCAACCGCTCAACACAGTGGACATCTACGGGGAAAGAAACGTGTAATGTTATTAATGGTCCAAATACGCCACTTTATTCCCAGAGAAATATTTCTAAGTCACAATAAATTACTTTCAATTACAAATCAATTGTCATGATTTACTATATTAATATGAGCCATTCATCAGTCTCTTTTAATCGAACTCCCTAATCGGACATTTAATAAAGCATCGATTGGTCCCGCGGTAACTGAGTAATAACAAAACTTTCAGAACGTGTCTTATTAAAGCTCGATTAGGATCCAAATAAAAATCTGCTATCCAAACTAATCGGACGCCACACGGTTGCAATGCCTCATAAAGTGAGGATGATGACCTGATAACATTTAACTTAACCCTTTGCATGCTGGGAAATTTGTCGTCTGCTAAAATGTCGTCTGCTGAATTTATAAAATTAGCATTTTCTTCATTTTTTTTCAAAGAATACTATCAGAATAGCAAACAGTTTGGATCCTGATGAGACGCCACGTTCTGTGGCGTCTCATCTGGATCCAAACTGTTTGCAAAGGCCTTTAAAATTCGGTTCCCGCACTGAAAGGGTTAAGATACGATTTTATCTTAACTGCTGAATAAGGTCCTTACCGTATCTGGAGATATAGCCTTCAGATCCTTATGCTTCCCGGCTACCGTCGGCAGAATGTAAGGTCTCGAGCCGTCGGCGATCACGTCGGTGTCGGTGGACAGCTTCTGGACCATGGTCTTGATGCACTCATTCTTCTGGGGCAGGTCCGGTGACTATACAGAGAAACAGCTCTAATTATACATGCCCACCGTAAAACACATTTTAACTTAGATGAACTGAAACCTAAATAAATAGTTGTCATTAAATTTAAACAAGCAACGCTATAAATAATTAATAGTGGATTTTCTGTAATGTCGACAGGACACAACCCTTACAACTCAACATTTGCACGCAGCGGGAAAATATAATAGGATGTTCTTTATATTTCACTAATTAAATCAGGGTTTCACTCAAAACAAACAGGAGTGTTTTTCTTACTTAATACATGACTTGCTTTTTTTTAAATCTTAAAATTAAAAAACTTTGGATTTTAAACATTTTTTTCAACAATTATTTCATACCTGTAATCTTATGTTGTTGATGGCGTTTTCAGCCTCACGTAAACGCTTGGTTGCGGGTGAGTCGTCTACATCTGTCATCTGCTCTGCCAGACGCTTGCCAGAAAACAAGCTCCTCTTGACATCAAACGACAAAAAGCGGCCGAGGGGCTTGCGGCAAGTCTAGTTAAAAACACAACAAAATAAGCAAATGTCACATACGTCATTTTGATAACTTATTGTGATTTTTGCTAAACAAACATACAAATTACATTTGACGTATACAATCAATTTAACAAATCATAAGAGCACATGTTGATGATTTTACTCTATATATCTCGACAAATTCATTGGGTTTTTTTCAAAAAAAACAACAAAGGTTTTTACTCCGTAACATGTATCATGCTGCTTTTTCTCTCAAAAATCTACAAACATTTTTTTAAGATTGATACAATTCCAAAATGCAAATTATTTGTATGTCTTAAGTTTAATCCTTATAAAAATAAAAGATTGTAGTATTCTCATATTTCTGCTTGATCTTCATGACATTTTCAGATAACTGTTTACCTCGGTGAACACAGAGTCGAAAGTGGTACACGGGGTGTCGGACACTGTCCGGGAGATGTCCGAGAGGGACCAGCTGCCTCCCTTAAGCGGCGGGGTGATGATGGAGCCAATGTCGTCGGCGTCGGCATTCTTCGTCGGTGTGAAACGCAACATCTCTGATAGCTAGAAGAAAACTAACTGTTCATATACACGGTTCTAAATAAATAATTATAATCTTGTTATGCAATTTAGGTTCCAAAGAAGCCCGTTGATGTAAACAGTTTATGCTTGATTGCAGTAACATTGATATCGAGAATCGCAATAACGAAAATGATAATATTTATTACTTATAAATAAACAGTATTAAATAATAATTATTATTAATTTAATTAGTATTATTACACAACTTATTAAATAAATTATTATTATTAAATAAATAATAACAATTATTAAATAATCATTATAGCAATTTTTATTAATAATAAAGTTATTGATGAAATATTTTTTTTAATATTAATTATTAATTATTACTATCATATTTATTAGATTAACATTTAATTCTATGACATTTAATACTATAACATTAATTTATTTAAACGGTATTATTGTTTATTATTTTATAATGATAATTTTAAATTATGTAAAGTAATATCAAACTCACTGTTTTAGGTCCGGTACGACAAGTAGAAAGTGCGGGTCTGAAATAAAGAATATGAAGATGTACAGCCGATATCTCACGTTGACTAATTGTGCTAATTAGAGCGCGCATCTCTCGATCAAAGATCTCAGTTTGTCAAACTCATTAGTGGACACAATAGATAATGATCGCGTAAGATGCACGACCAAAGGAGCCGCAGGGTAATTATGACGCTGGGCCATATTAAGAGGTCGTCTTTTACTAGTGAAGTCACGTAAGGCATATGTTTCCCTTACATGAGAAGAGAAGATTTGCACCTTAATATTTCCTGGGTTCTAATCTAAGCCGTTGAGAATGTGTACATTTCTCCTATAATAGAACGTGTTATAAAGACGTGTGATACAGGACGTTTATATAATTACTTCACCATCTGCAACTAAATTAAGACAGTTGTATTACAACTATTTATATTGAACAAATGAGCGCTCGTAATTTAAACCTTTCTTCCGACAGCGCCCATTTAACTATATCACCCACTTCAGAAAATTTAGAGAAATTAGATAGGTCTATGTACATATACATACGAATTGCATACATCCATCTTCTGAAAACACGATAGTCCTTCCCTGTTCAAACACACTTAACAAAATGCAATATTTGTTCCATGCATATAATATAAAACCATGTGTTAACAAACTTGTTCGTCTGAGACAGATAAAAGATGCTTCTTGTATAAATAACGCGAACGCTTAAGATACAACATATACGTGATAACGGGCGCACGTACGTGTTCTATAGATGATCTGACGTAACGTAATCGCAGACTTGTTTCTTTTTGCGTTTTGAGTAATTCTGCTCAGTATGAGCCCTAGTTTTATCCTATATTCTGTGGCTTTAATACGAGTGTCCGCTGTTTTTATAACCGCGTTATCGTGAATGGAGGGCCTGCGGAATGGGGCCGCGCGTTTTCACAAGAAATTGTCAATCTAATGGTAAGAAGCATTGCACATTGTTCGACTGATTTCTGTGTACCTGCTTCGTTCAAAACTGTTACAAATATATATTTAACAACAAAAAGCCATTTCCGCATTTACTTACTTAAAGTCCGCAGTATTTAACACACCATTTCCGCGTATAAATCCAACTTTTATAGAAAACCAATTCCTTAAAAACTATATAAAAGTGATCTATTTTAATATCAATTACCTTTTATTTTTACAGTTTTTAAATGCTTTTTTTATTGAATTACCGGTAACTCCAAAATTATTCTCAATAAGTTCTAAAAATAATCGCTATGAATTATGATTGTTTTTGCAATTGATAGGATAAAAATTCCATATCAAATTAAACCGACAATTATGAATATATATTTTTTAAAGTTACATTTGATAAAACCCGATCTTTAGACTGTTATGATCAACTACTTTAAAATGGCCAAAAATGATAATTTATGCATTAAATGCAAATCTCCGTCGATTACTACGAATTAATTTCCTTTAACTAAATTAAGAAGTTCAGTTCAATGTGAATAATTTCATAATGCAATTCATATACTCGCATATGTTCCGAACTTGATGGTAATTATTAACGTATGTAAAAATTGATGTGATTTACAATGCCCACGACATAAATTGAAACTGTTCTTTTCTAGAAAATAAACTGAGAATTTAAATAAAATGGTCTGAATCTATCAGCTCTAGCTCTTGATAGAAACAATTAAGCTATTTTCCATAAAGGCAAAAAGTAGAAATCAAATAAATAAGTCTCCTACCGTGTACAATATAATATCCAGATAAACATGCAATAAGAACGTTATTTTCTATCGTGACAAAATGACTAAATGTATTTTTGTGAAAGTTTGAATAAATAATGATTTCAGAGCACTGTTATATATGAGGTGCTAGAACCTGTGGCAAAATCCCTAATTGACAGTTAATAGTTTATTAGTCGTAAATAAAGACGCAACGTGACATGTTTTTATTGCACTCTAATTTCCCATAATGTTTCAGTGCTAGGGGCTCTGCTACTGACCCCTAATTGCTTTTTAAAGGGCCACCAGCAATGATGGACGTTATCAGGCTTCCGTTAACTTGTTTACTGTCAAAAATCGTGTAAATTGTCATTGAAAAGGGTGCTTCTTATCGTTCGTATAATCACCTGCGAAAACCATATATCATTATTGAGACATCTTTTATTGAAAGTTTTACTTTGTCCTTATTAATAATTCAATTAATATACCCGCAGTTGTGTTACGGACGCTGAGATTTTATCATTTAGGAACAATGAGTCATAAAAAGACCCATTCCTGAAAATAATAAAGCTATTACTATAATAAAATACATAATATAAAATATATTGAAACTAGACACTTCGCGTTGGAATATCCTTCTTTAATATACGGGCGTCAATTTGAAATTTATTCAACTAATGCAATTTGCAGTTTGTTCTTTTTATGAAACCGCAACAAAAGACGTAATCAAATATTTGGTTCAAATGTCCTTTAAACGAAGAGAGCGGTCTGCTTTGAAAATGGAACCATCAAACATGCATTTAAGTGCAATTATGAATTAAATGAAGTAATTAAGACGTTCGTTCCTGCGACAAACAACAGAGCTGCCTTGAGGTGTGACATGCTTTTTTTTGCACAAATCAATAGCAGCAACAGATACTGAAATCCCATTGTCAGCAGCAGATATGTGCCCTGTTCTGTGAAAAATGGGCTTCATGCATGTGCGTAAAGTGTCGTCCTCAGGGAAGACACTTTCCGCTTTTATGGTATTTTAAGTTTCAATGAAGTCCCTCCTTACCGAAAATCAAGTTTAGGCGGGAAGTGTCGTCCCTGATTAGCCTGTGCGGACTGCACAGGCTAATCTGGAACGACACTTTACGCACATGCATTATGCCCAGTTTTCTCAGGACAAGACACATATGATTTCGCATATGTCATCAGCTTGCACTGATCTGATGAATAAATCTGTAAGGCAAATGCATGTACTATGAACAAGTCTCCAGTCAGTGCGTAACAGATATATTTACAGATGAAGAATCAAGTCTCCAGTCAGTGCGTAACAGATTTATTTACAGATGAAGAATCAAGTCTCCAGTCAGTGCGTAACAGATATATTTACAGATGAAGAATCAAGTCTCCAGTGAGTGCGTAACAGATATATTTACAGATGAAGAATCAAGTCTCCAGTGAGTGCGTAACAGATATATTTACAGATGAAGAATCAAATTATGAAAGTCCTGTTATATGTACGAAAAGCATACTATTATTTCATCATCCCATTGCTTTGTTGGACATCACTGCATGTGTATGAACTACACCGACAACTAAAACGTTCAGTGTTTATGCAATTGGTATTCGTATGTAATTATTTGATATAAGTTAAATGTACTATTTTCACCGCATTGCTATACAGACATGTATACAGCGAGAATTAATCAACCGTAAAATTTCCGGGGTTACATACAAATCTGTTGTAAATTGAGTTATATGCAAAAAAGGTTTATATGCATGTGTATTGATTCATTTGATAAAGTCAAATCAAAGCAAATGTGACTCACGCATAAGCTGCATCCGGATTAATTTAATTATTACAAAAAAAAAACGTTGAGGACACATGTTTCACCATGATTTTGTATGACCTATCATATGGGACAATATGGGAGGGTCAGTGTCCGGGTTAGAAAACGGGACGGCATATGTTCGCCTTACTTAAATTAGACGGGATGGGTGTGTTCAAGAGAACCATTGTCCGGCATTCGTTGTCGCTTTAAATGGATAAGCGTTTATCCTATCGAAATTAATGTTTCATAAGACTTCTTCGTTTTAAACGCGGCAACGCATTTAGTACTTTGATAGTATTCATATGCACATAATATATTGTATTTAATACCGTACACGGCAGGAAATAATTAGATACATTTAAGATATGATATTCTCCTCTTAACGTTTAAGGTAAATAAAATGTCGGGTCAACCTCCTCACTTAAATCCATAAATGCGTCATTATTTTATGGAATGCAATATGAATAATCTAAAGTGTCTTTTATTTTGGGTTTTATTCAATGATATTGTGGATTATTTACAAAAAAGGAATTCAGGAAAACTGTTTTATTGTTGCTTTATATATAATTGTATGTACAAAAGACTATGTATATATGTATAAGTCTAAATAAAACTGTCTGTTCTCTTCTGTTCTGTTCTAAAGTCTCAAAGCGTTTATTGAACCCCGAGATAGAGCTCATGAGTTGCAACCTTTCTTAACCATGCATTAATTAATATGTTTTTATCATAACATACACGTTAACATAGATAATTATAAGAACTTAATAGTTAAAAAAATACTTAGATTCATTTCATTGTATTAGTACATGTGGCAGTGAAGTATATTTGAACTGAGCAGAACGCGTACAAATTAAGACATTTTAACTAGTTTTCGTCTATGCTTGATTTTATATATGAAAAAATATGTATCGTGACGTGTTTAAAATACATTGTAAACCTTGAGCATATCAGATGTCAGTTAGTAGCTTTGAAGAAGAAGACGTTAAGATCGCCTCTAACCGCTGAAATATCAATGTTCTGACTGACTAATGGGGTTGTTTACCCTCGGGACTTCGGTTCTATTTTGTTGCGTGATATACATACGAAAGGCGGACGAGTTACATGCGCACGGGTGCCCGTAACACGTTAAGGGGCCAAAAAAATCAAAAAAATCGGCGATATGCTTAAGATAACATATTTGTTTTAACTCAGCTTTCTGCTCGATCCAAATAGTCTCATGCAAGAAATTAATTGTTAGAATGAAAGTAATATAAGAATCTGAATAACACAATGATGAAGCTGTTGATGACGATTAAGCATCTATATATGCCGATTATGAAGCAGGTAGACATGCAGGTTAACATGCGATCATAAAACTGACTATAATGTTGACTATGAGAATGGGTATGATGATTATTACAAGATTGATTGCTTTTATGATGGATATGAGTTGGGCTGTAAGGATGGCGATTTTGATGACGTCGCATATGACGCCGTAGATGACGTCGTAGATAACGTCGTAGATGACGTCGTAGATGACGTCGCAGATGACGCCGTAAATGACGCCGTAGATGACGTCGCAGATGACGTCGTAGATGACGTCGCAGATGACGTCGTTTATCACTATAATGTCGAAAATAATGTCGACTATTTTGATGACTGCAGTGATAAATCTTCTGATGACACAGCTAAAGAACGTAATACATGAAAATGATAATAAATATGATGATGTATATGACGCTTACTATGTCGATGACCAAGCAAATGTTTATCACAATTATGATGGCCATAATGATGACTAAAATGATAACTATAATGACGATTATAATAATGCCGATGAATATTAGTATAATTAACACTATAATGATGAACATCACTTCTATCATGACTGTGGTGGTGACAAGGGAAATGATTTCATGCCTGTTTTAATGTTGTTGTTATAGTTGTACTATATAAGTTCATAGGTTCTGCTGTTACTGCTACTTCGGCATCTGCTGCTGATATTGATTTGTGTAACAAACAAACTGTCATGAATCCACATCGGCGCCTGCTCGAGGGCTCTCTGTGGTGTCCGTCTGTGTTTGTCGCAGGCCCCAACGTCTTTATCTCGCACGTGCTTGATTACTTCATTAACTGTTTAATTACACGTAAATGCATGTTTGATGATTCAATTTCAAAAGCAGACCGCTATTCGGTTCTAACGGTCATTTGAACCAATTATTTGATTACGCCTTTTGTTGCGGGTTCATAAACGGTACAAACTGTAAATTGCTTCATGTTGAACACATTTCAAATTGCTGTCCGTATCGCGGATTAGATTAATCCACCTTCATTCTCAAGTAGCTTCCAAAGTTGTCTTCGTCTGTCTTATATGTAACGTTTGCCGTGAGAATACTAATTATTGTTTAGCAGGTTTCTTCGTGTAAACATCATAACATCTAGTATTTAGAATTGATTATTATCGGTGTGTGTTATATTGGACTGGATTAAATAGACGTGTTTCCAACAAGATGATGTAAGTAATATATTGTCTTTACATATACTAACACTTTCAAACTTTGTTTCAGTTTTACTTTCTTTCTTTGAAGTCTCACTGTCAATACTTTTATTGTACAATAATGTATAAATCTTTTTCTTGAAATGACAGCGCGATCTGTAAATAATACCCGAAAGGGAAGTTCAACAGTATCCGAAGATAGATAGACAGTTATATATCTCGAGTGTGTGGTACATGGTATCTGGTATAATGTATACATGTAGCGACATCTGCTCGTCAACGATCCATAAATATTATATATTTTGCGTTTCGTCGCAACATGTTTTTTTCATTATGTGTATCTAGAAAAAAGCACGTTTATCATATTTACACAGTATCGTTAAATATGTTTGCATGTATCTGGTTATATTTTTACCAATCTTAATAATTATTGTCAATGTTTTTGTACGAAAATGTGAGATATTATTACGGAAGCGACCGATTATGATTACGATGCACGTGCAATTACGTGCAATAACCATGTACAATATCAAGTATGTCACCTCCGATAAGTATTTGTTGCGCTATTGTATGCAAGAAGCAAACCATCGTAATGCACGTGTTCAAAGTAAGCGCATGCGCCAGGGCAAAGATTAATTCAATTCAATGTTGGTTATTTGATCTGTTCTGTTATATTCACAGCAAGATATGCGCGTGCATGTACCCATACATCGTATTTTGTCCTCGTTTTTCGTAAAATTAGGTAGATATATTTCAAATTATGAAATTAAGCATCTTCGAAAAGAGATCATGGGGTCCATTTCAATATGATCAATCAAATATATTAAATTCTTATTATGAACTTTAATTATGGTTAAGTACTGGCAAGATTGAAACAATATTAAACGTCATTAAAGTACTCAAAATATATTATAATAGGATGGCTGTGATTTTTTTTATTTAATTGCATTCAAATTGAACGTTTTTTATATTGCCATTTCAATTTTATTAGTGCCACTGGTATATGCCCCGGACAGTTTGTCTTAATATAGAAATGCTAAACGGAAAATTGAAACGCTATCTGATAACCTGTCATTCTTGACAATTTACACGATTTTTGACAGTGTACAAGTTGACGGAAGCCTGATAACGTCAATCAATGCTAGCAGCCCCTTAACAAAGCAATTAGGGGCCGGTAACGGTGCCTCTAGCACTGAACCGCTATTGGAAATTGATGTGCAATAAAAACATAATTTTAGATTTGCCACAGGTTCTTTCGCCTGTTACTTAGCATTGCTCGGAAGTCATTATTTATGCAAAACGATCACGACTATTTCTATGTAAACAAAAGAATAACGTAAAACCTGTTATTGTTTGCTCTTATTGAAACACAAAGGCTTATTTCTTGATATACTTCTTTAAATTGTACAAGTATTATTACAATATGTTGTTTCATTTTACAACTTGGAGCATAAATACCTTATCATGGATAATTTCTAACCAAGTTTTAAGTACAGGTTATTTTTTATCTGGCGTTAAAAGGACTGTACTCAATAAGTAAGAATGTTTTCCGCTGTATTTATAGTTATACTGTATACAGATTGAAAAAGTGTCTTCAAAATATTAATTTATTGAATTGTTGAATGTTGCTAGTGGCAACTCTAAACTTGTAATTAACTACATTGAAGATAAATTGTTTTATGTTGAAAAGTTGAAATAGAAAGCATTGTTAGATAGACATACATCTATCAGAGGAAATAGTGGAAACAAGCTGAGAACTTACAGAATTTTTAAATCAGATTTTTGTACAGAGAATTATTTGAAAATGAATGTACCTTTTAAATACCGTTCAGAATTTACAAAATTTAGATGCGGTGTTGCACCATTACGAGTTGAGACGGGAAGATATGAGAATTTAGCACTAGAAAATAGATGTTGTCTTTATTGCCAGAATGTTGTAGATGATGAAAAGCACGTACTAAATCATTGCCCATTGTACAATGAGTGTAGAACAGAACTTATTTCTGTAATTAATAATATGCCAAGTGTCAGTTATGAAAATTTGTCAGATGATGAAAAAATACTTGCGACTTTTAAAAATGATAATAACGCATGTTGCTGCCAAAACCTGCTTTAAGATTTTATATGAACGCAAACAATTTTTATACTCTAGGACATAATCATACTTTGACTGTATATATGTACACACAGAGTCTAAGTTAGAATATCTTTTAGTATGTTTTAATGGAAAAAATGTTTTTAATTATAATGAAAACTTGGTTTTTTATAAATGTTGTAGTCATGTTAAATATAAAGTCTTTAAAAATGGACAGTCTCTAATAAGTCATTTATGACTGGTTACATTCATGTCATTGTGTTATATTGTATGTGTAAATTGTAGTATGAACATGCAATGTGATTGAGACTTAAATAAAATATTTGTTTGTTTGTTTGTTGTATTTTTAAAGAGTTCAATTTATAAAACATTTACAAATAGTCTAGTTAAAAAAGTATAATTGATCATTTTTGAAACGACAATACTTAAATTTCGCATTGATTACATATATAAACAATCAGTGAAATTAAAAATTTCAGTAAAATGATTCACTTACGGTGCATAATAACACATGCGATAGTGGTTATGACACATTTGCGATTTAATAGTCAATAGAATGCAAATTCCATTTTTAAGTGATATATTGGAGCGCAATAAAATACTAGTAGTTATATTATAATTATAACACCGTTTTAATGCGCGTGCGAAAGTATTTGGTAAATGATAGGTGATGCGGAAGTGGCTTTTTGTCGTTAAACACATATTTGTAACAGTTTTGAACGAAGCATATACAAGGGAAAAGGTCGCACAATGATCGAAGCCTCCTTTTATCAGATTGACAATTCTTTATGAAAACCCACGGCGTCTTTTCGCGGGTCGTCCATTCACGATTAGGCAGTTGTAAAAACAGCGGACACTCGTATTTAAGCCACAGAATATAGGATCAAACTGGAGCTCATATTGAGCAGAATTACTCAAAACCAAAAAAGAAAAAAGCAATACGATAGCGTTACATCATTCAAGTACAATATTGAATATACACGCATTATCGCATGTTGGACTATCTAGAGCATTTACTTTATAAATACATGGTAGCATCTTTTATCAGTCGCAGACGAAGTACTGTATCTGTCTTGATATTCTTTCAAAGGTGTCAGGAAATATCAATGTAACACGGTGTGCTTGGCTTTAAGGAATAAAGCGTATCGTGTTTACGTCCGTACACAATTTGATTTTCTTTCCGTTGAATGGACTTTCTAACGTGAGTATAGGGCAAATAAAATAAATAAAATCGCTCATTTGTTACAATAAATTGTATCAAATCGAGTTGTTCTCGTATTTTTAAGCGTAATGGCACAAATAAAAGGCGTTTCTATATTGGTCACGTGACCGCCTGGTGATTGATGACATAAAAATATGGTTCAGCACCCCAATTTACCCGCGGCGCTTATGCCAAAGCATATTGTACGATCCTTATCTTTATTGTCCCCTAATGACGGCGACAAAACGAGATCCACGCTCGAGTGATGCACGTTAATTTGCATAAATATCTCTCTGACATAAAAGGAGAGGTCATGTTATGTTTTTGTCTATTACAGAACCGAAGTGTGTAGTGGGAGCAGACAGGCAAAAACAGTAAGTTATTTTCCATTTAATATTTACGTTGAATATTATATATATTTATTGAGTGTATAACAACAATACATGCAAAATCAAGTTATTTAAAGAAAGCGGTTACATTTTGTGTGTATATTTACTATGTAGACATTGGTCACATTTCTTAGAATCGAAATTTCATTGATATATTACAGAGACTGGTTTATTCGCGATAACCAATAAAGTACAGTTTTTGCAATGTCTTATGAAGTTTGATAAATTATTTATGACATTATAATGTATGATGTGTGAGTTGTTCTAATAATAAGTTGATATAATATAAATTTACACACATCCTTATAAAAAAATGATTGACGCATTTATATGTGAACAAAAACTGTCGCATGCAGAATCCTCTATATTCTGATTTTATTTTATTAACGCAAAATATATCTTACAATATTTCTAGCTTTCCGAGATGCTTCGTTTCACCCCCGCCAAGACCTCGCCGGCAGACGACATTGACTCCATCATCACACCGCCACTTAAGGGAGGTCATTGGTCACTCAGTGACAGCGCCCAGTCAACCTCGGATACCCCCTGTACCGCTTCCGGTCTGAACGGCTCCTTTACAGAGGTAGGTTTCAGGTATTGTGAGAGTGTTTAGGATCAGCTGGCATAACGATGATGTATCATCCAACATTCTTAAGATGTTCAGCAAAACAACCGACCACGACATAAATGACGTGTGTAAATTTTATATTTGCTTTTTCAGGTATGTCGCAAACCCCTCGGCCGCTTTTTGTCATTTGATGTCAAAAGGAGCCTTTTTTCGGGCAAGCGTCTGGCAGAGCAGATGAAAGATGCAGACGACTCACCAGCAACCAAGCGCCTACGTGAGGCGGAAATCGCTATAAATAACATTTGTTTGAAGGTATGTTTGCTGTTTTTCAAACACGCGTAAACGTATATTGCGTTTATTTTGAGTAGCCGATTAAATATTTTGTAATTACAAATAATGCTGGAAAAGAAGAAAGATTGTTTAAAAGACTCTTCCATATCTTAATTTAACAATATTTTAAAATACATGTACATGTAATTACATAGGGAAATATTGTGAATACCCCTTAGCAGGTGTCTGTAGCATAGACAAATCCAAGACGTGTTGAACGAGTATTGCAAACAGTTAATGCTTATTCATTGTTTCAGTCGAGTTCACCCGCCCTTTCCCAGAAGGATGACTGCATCAATGCCATGGTCCAACAGCTGTCTACCGACGCCGACTTGATCGCCGACGGCTCGAGACCTTACATTCTGCCGACGGTGGTCGGGAAGCACGAGGATCTAAAGGCCATCTCTCCAGATACGGTAAGGATCTTATCCAGCAGTTGAGATGAAATCACATCTAGAGCTCTGCTAAATGTTATCA
The DNA here is from genome assembly GCF_020536995.1 of Dreissena polymorpha. NCBI lineage: Eukaryota > Metazoa > Mollusca > Bivalvia > Myida > Dreissenidae > Dreissena > Dreissena polymorpha. Next base: position 48,396,200 of record NC_068362.1, read on the forward strand.
ATGCAGCATCAACACTTTGGGAGGAATTGCAACCAGTGGCGTCCGATAGCTTTGGCTAGCAGATTTCGATAACGTTTCTATATTAACCTGAGATGCATTTTCATTTATTTCCAATAAATGCGTGTTATCTGCGGATAGTATCAACAACCCATAATTACTGATTTGAGATGCAAAGATTATGTGAGTTGGTTAAGTGAACCACCTTAAGCGTTGGATACTCTATATATTAGATGATATATATCATCGAGATGTATCTCTTCATTAAAATAATACGGTATTGCTCCGTTATCTTTAGGCATCGATATTATTCATCAGATGAGCCACAGATAACCACAGTGCACATTAAGTTCTCATCGTCCACCGCGCTCTGGGGTTTCTCGCAAGATTATATATTTTTCGAATACCCGGGAAGTCGGGGTAAATTTCACCTACTTTGGCTCAAAATATATCCCGCCCCATCTGAAACGATCGAGTTGCATCCAAATTACTCAATCTGCACCGGTTTTTTAGATGTCCGCAGTGTTGCTCGGTTGCTATGATGCCGAGATTGATGACGTCACAGTTATTGACTGCCGTTACCCCTACGAGTTCGAGGGCGGACACATTCAGGTAGCTTACACCATCAGATTTGAGTTTTAAGAATTGGTACGATCTCTCAATTTACAGTTTTTATTATTATCATTATTATTATTATTATTATTATTATTATTATTATTATTATTATTATTATTATTATTATTATTTTACACTGAGTATATATTTTGTCATTTAAGGGTGCATTAAATCTGTACACTCGCGAGATGGTTCGAGATTTCCTCGTGTCAAGAGCACAGAACCACGTGTCTTCCACGCGTCACGTGCTGATCTTCCATTGCGAGTTCTCATCAGAGAGGGGACCTAAGATGTAGGGGATGTTTTTGTACACGGTGGTTTTTTTTTGTATGAAATTACTAGAATCGAGATTACAGTTTTCCTCGTAGTAAATAAATTTTTATTCAACTTAAAGTAAACGTAATTAGTTTGAATATATTTGTCGTATAGATAAACACTTAAAATCATCAACCGCTATATAGTTTAACGATTATGATTTTGAAACAAAATCATTTTAAATTCTTCGTGACATGGCTCTTACGAAATATTTCTACACTAATTGCAGGTACCGCCATTTACGAAGCGAGGACCGCGACATGAACTCGGACGTGTATCCTCACCTTCATTTCCCGGAAGTTTACCTGCTCGAGGGCGGCTACAAGGCCTTCTTTCTCACGCACGTCGTAAGTAGAGCATATGTCTTCCCGGCAATAAAACTATTGTAAATGTTTATTGCCGCCTTCTGTTCGGGTGTCCACACGCCACAATAATGCATCTGTCGAATTGAGCATTACATAATATGATACTTAAAGGGACACATGGGACACGAAATACAAGTAACAATTGAATTGATGACCTCCAATATGAAACCGATATTAACCGATATCAGAATATAAATGTCAACGCATGAATTTTCACAACTTTAAGTTCTTTTGTTTCAGAAAAAATATATTGTATGCTTTTTTTTTCGTTTTACTTTATACGCTTCTTTTTCGAATTTCCAGAGTCAGTGTGAGCCGCAGGCGTACAAGCCCATGCTCCACAAGGACCACGCGGACGACCTACGTCACTTCCGGGGCAAGTCCAAGTCCTGGACCGCTGGGGAGAGGCCGAGTTGTACACGAACAAGTCTGAGATTCTAGAAGGACGGGAAAAAGTCTTATTGCCCATTACCGAAATGACCAAATCGTTTTGATACTAGTGTTTGAAATACCAAAGGCATAGCGCGGAAGCTTTTTAACTCGGTGAATTGTTGGTCCAAGGCCGCATTAAACTTTGACTTATCTGTGATAGCTTGCAATGATATGTCTTTTGAATCCATCTTTATTGCTTGCGTGTTTATGCCGTTTTTATTTTTGCATTTAAATCTGCACATATATTATGTTACGTCACTTATTTATGTTCGTTCTGTTATGTGGTGTTAAAATGTATGCCTTTCTTTCATTCTTGTATTTTCCTTGTATTCCCAAATTCTCGTGTTTTCTGTATCTTTCTGTCATTTTCTGCCTTTTTATGATCATGAATCTCTGTAATTTATATTTTTTATGTTTTTAGAGAGTGCTTCACAAATAATAAAATGTTTATTTATGCTTTATACTTGTTTATGTTTTTCATTTCTGCAAGAAATGCGTATGCAAACCAACAAACACAACTGATATACTGTTGTAATGACATGAATTATATTATTTATGTGTCATGTGTGTATGCTAAACTGACAATTTAACATGATTAACCATATGTGGTAATTTGCGGATGAGTCGTGTTCTGAGAAAACTGGGCATAATGCATGTGCGTAAAGTGTCGTCCCAGATTATCCTGTGCAGTCCGCACAGGCTAATCAGGGACGACACTTTTCGCCTAAATTGGATTTTTGCCAAGAAGAGACTTCATTTAAACTGAAGATGTGATAGAAGCGGAAAGTGTCGTCCCTGATTAGCCTGTGCGGATTGCGCAGGCTAATATGGGTCGACACTTAACGCACATGCATAATTCCCAGTATTCTAAGAACGCGACTCAAATTATAATGACATGCGTTAACCATAACGACAGCGTCGTTGGTGTTGATGATGACGTTGGTGTTGATGATGACGTTGTTGTTGATGATGACGTTGGTGTTGATGATAACGTTGGTGTTGATGATGGCGTTGGTGTTGATGATGACGTTGGTGTTGATGATGACGTTGGTGTTGATGATGGCGTTGGTGTTGATGATGACGTTGGTGTTGATGATGACGTTGGTGTTGATGATGGCGTTGGTGTTGATGATGACGTTGGTGTTGATGATGACGTTGGTGTTGATGATGACGTTGGTGTTGATGATGACGTTGGTGTTGATGATGACATTGGTGTTGATGATGACGTTGTGTTGATGATGACGTTGGTGTTGATGATGACGTTGGTGTTGATGATGTCGTTGGTGTTGATGATGACGTTGGTGTTGATGATGACGTTGTTGTTGATGATGACGTTGTTGTTGATGATGACGTTGGTGTTGATGATGACGTTTTTGGTGATTATGAAGTTGTTGTTGATGATGACGTTGGTGTTGATGATGACGTTGGTGTTGATGATGACATTGTTGTTGATGATGACGTTGGTGTTGATGATGACGTTGGTGTTGATGATGACGTTGTTGTTAATGATGACGTTGGTGTTGATGATGACGTTGATGTTGATGATGGCGTTGGTGTTGATGATGACGTTGGTAATGATGATGACGTTGGTGTTGATGATGACGTTGGTGTTGATGATGACGTTGGTGTTGATGATGACGTTGGTTTTGATGATCACGTTGGTGTTGATAATGGATAACGATTTAAGCATCTTAGGCTGATGTTGTTTAACAAACATGACTGTCTTAAATCGCTATCGGCCGCTCCCAGACCGCTGTTTTGTGTCCGTCTGTGATTGTCGCATGCCCAAACATCTTTATCTGAAAAATGCTTGATTTCTTACCAGTAATTCAATTTTTAAATGCACGTTAATTGCACGGATATATACGGGCGGGAATATGTCCGTTTAAATCAAATATAGCAGGGTGGTATATGTCTTACATGACCAGTGGCCGATATTCGCTGTCCCTGCACGTGATTAACCCATTTATGCCTTGTGGACTCTCCCATCCTTTAAAATTGGATCAATTTCTATCCAAAATAAGGAATGTCTAGTAATTGTTTTTCTATATTTAGAATATTTCTTATAGAAATTCCTTTAAGCAAACAGCAAAGACCCTGATGAGACGCCGCATCATGCGGCGTCTTATCTGGGTCTACGCTGTTTGCCAATGTCTTTTTTCTAGACGCAAGGCATAGATGGGTTAAGCTGTCATACTGTCGGAAATGAAGGTCGCATATCAAGAAACGAAAGATACTGTTTGTATTGTGGTAGTCGCGATATAGAAGACGTTTACTTTTTATACGTATTTTTCCTTGTTACATTACCATTAGGCAAACATTTCTCGATACAGATTTTACGTTAGACCTTCAGTATACACATGTAAAGACTAGAATGGGATCTAGTAACGCATATGTTTAAAAAAAATGGTTCAAGCTATATAAAATATGCACTATATATAAGACAATATGTCACCGTGTAATGCATGTACATAACACTCCCTGTGTATGTTAGTTACGTAGCCTGTATACTGTGTGTTAGTTACGTAGCCTGTATTCTGTGTGTTAGTTACGTAGCCTGTATACTGTGTGTGAGTTACGTAGCCTGTATACTGTGTGTTAGTTTCGTAGCCTGTATACTGTGTGTGAGTTACGTAGCCTGTATACTGTGTGTGAGTTACGTAGCCTGTATACTGTGTGTGAGTTACGTAGCCTGTATACTGTGTGTGAGTTACGTAGCCTGTATACTGTGTGTGCGTTACGTAGCCTGTATACTGTGTGTGAGTTACGTAGCCTGTATACTGTGTGTGAGTTACGTAGCCTGTATACTGTGTGTGAGTTACGTAGCCTGTATACTGTGTGTTAGTTACGTAGCCTGTATACTGTGTGTGAGTTACGTAGCCTGTATACTGTTTGTTAGTTACGTCAGTAAGTAGCTTTGAAGAAGAAGACGTTAAGATCGCCTCTAACCGCTGAAATATCACTGTTCTGACTGACTAATGGGATTGTTTACCCTCGGGACTTTGGTTCTATTTTGTTGCGTGATATACATACGAAAGGCGGACGAGTTACATGCGCACGGGTGCCCGTAACACGTTATCGCGCCAAAAAAAAAAACAGTCGGCGATATGCTTAAGATAACATATTTGTTTTAACTCAGCTTTCTGCTCGATCCAAATAGTCTCATGCAAGAAATTAATTGTTAGAATGAAAGTAATATAAGAATCTGAATAACCCAAATGAAAGAATGATGAAGCTGTTGATGGCGATTAAGCATCTATATATGCCGATTATGAAGCAGGTAAACATGCAGGTTAACATGCGATCATAAAACTGACTATAATGTTGACTATGAGAATGGGTATGATGATTATTACAAGATTGATTGCTTTTATGATGGATATGAGTTGCGCTGTAAGGATGGCGATTTTGATGACGTCGCAGATGACGCCGTAGATGACGTCGCAAATGACGTCGTAGATGACGTCGCAGATGACGTCGTTTATCACTATAATGTCGAATATAATGTCGACTATGTTGATGACTACAGTGATAAATCTTCTGATGACAAAGCTAAAGAACAAAATACATGAAAATGATAATAAATATGATGATGTCAATGACGCTTATTATGTTGATGACTAAGCAAATGTTTATCACAAATATGATGGCCATAATAATGACTAAACTGATAACTATAATGACGATTATAATAATGCCGATGAATATTACCGGTAGTATAATAAACACTATAATGATGAACATCACTTCTATCATGACTGTGGTGGTGACAAGGGAAATGATTTCATGCCTGTTGTTGTACTATACAAGTTCATAGGTTCTGCTGTTACTGCTACTTCGGCATCTGCTGCTGATATAGATTTGTGTAACAAGCAAACTGTCACGAATCCACATCGGCGCCTGCTCGAGGGCTCTTTGAGGTGTCCGTCTGTGTTTGTCGCAGGCCCCAACGTCTTTATCTCGCACGTGCTTGATTACTTCATTAACTGTTTAATTACACGTAAATGCATGTTTGATGATTCAATTTGAAAAGCAGACCGCTATTCGGTTCTAACGGTCATTTGAACCAATTATTTGATTACGCCTTTTGTTGCGGGTTCATAAACGGTACAAACTGTAAATTGCTTCATGTTGAACACATTTCAAATTGCTGTCCGTATCGCGGATTAGATTAATCCACCTTCATTCTCAAGTAGCTTCCAAAGTTGTCTTCGTCTGTCTTATATGTAACGTTCGCCGTGAGAATACTTATTATTGTTTAGCAGGTTTCTTCGTGTAAACATCTATTAGAGTGCATAACGTCTAGTATTTAGAATTGATTATTATCGGTGTATGTTATATTGAACTGGATTAAATAGACGTGTTTCCAACAAGATGATGTAAGTTATATATTGTCTAGACTTATACTAACACTTTCAAACTTTGTTTCAGTTTTACTTTCTTTCTTTGAAGTCTCACTGTCAATACTTTTATTGTACAATATTGTATAAATCTTTTTCTTGCACTGACAGCGCGATCTGTTGATAATACCCGAAAGTGGAGTTCAACAGTATCCGAAGATAGATAAGAAAGATAAATAGTTATATATCTGTGTGTGGTACATGGTATCTGGTATAATGTATACATGTAGCGACATCTGCTCGTCAACGATCCATAAATATTATATATTTTGCGTTTCGTCGCAACATGTTCCTTTTCATTATGTGTATCTAGAAATAAGCACACTTATCATATTTACACAGTATCGATAAATATGTTTGCATGTATCCTGTTATATTTTTACCAATCTTAATGTTGTTAATGTTTTTTTACGAAAATGTGAGATATTATTACGGAAGCGACCGATTATGATTACGATGCACGTGCAATTACGTGCAATAACCATGTACAATATCAAGTATGTCACTTCCGATAAGTATTCGTTGCGCTATTGTATGCAAGAAGCAAACCATCGTGATGCACGTGTTCAAAGTAAGCGCATGCGCCAAGGCAAAGATTAATTCAATTGATTATGTTGGTTATTTGATCTGTTCTGTTATATTCACAGCAAGATATGCGCGTGCATGTACCCATACATCGTATTTTGTCCTCGTTTTTCGTAAAATTAGGTAGATATATTTCAAATTATGAAATTAAGCATCCTCGAAAAGAGATCATGGGGTCCATTTCAATATGATCAATCAAATATATTAAATTCTTATTATGAACTTTAATTATGGTTATGTATTTCCAAGGTTGAAACAATAATAAACGTCATTAAAGTACTAAAAATATATTATAATAGGATGGCTGTGATTTTTTTTTATTTAATTGCATTCAAATTGAACGTTTTCTATATTGCCATTTCAATTTTATTAGTGCCACTGGTATATGACCCGGACAGTTTGTCTTAATATAGATATGCTAAACGGAAAATTGAAACGCCATCTTATAACCTGTCATTCTTGACAATTTACACGATTTTTGACAGTGTACAAGTTGAAGGAAGCCTGATAACGTCCATCAATGCTAGCAGCCCTTTAAAAAGCAATTAGGGGCCGGTAACGGTGCCTCTAGCACCGAAACGCTATTGGAAATTGATGTGCAATAAAAACATAATTTTAGATTTGCCACAGGTTCTTTCGCCTCTTACTAAGCATTGCTCGGAAGTCATTATTTATGCAAAACGATCACGACTATTTCTACGTAAACAAAAGAATAACGTAAAACCTGTAATTGTTTGCTCTTATTGAAACACAAAGGTTTATTTCTTGATATACTACTTTAAATTGTACAAGTATTATTACAATATGTTGTTTCATTTTACAACTTGGAGCATAAATACCTTATCATGGATAATTTCTTACCAAGTTTTAAGTATAGGTTATTTTTTATCTGACGTTAAAAGGACTGTACTCAATAAGTAAGAATGTTTTCCGCTATATTTATAGTTAAATGTAGATTGAAAAAGTGTCTTCAAAATATTAATTTATTGAATTGTTGAATTTTGCTAGTGGCAACTCTAAACCTGTAATTAACTACATTGAAGATAAATTGTTGAAAAGTTGAAATAGAAAGCATTGTTAGATAGTCATACATCTATCAGAGGAAATAGTGGAAACAAGCTGAGAATTTACAAAAAATTTAAATAAGATTTTTGTACAGAGAATTATTTGATAATGAATATACCTTTTAAATACCGTTCATATTTTACAAAATTTAGATGCGGTGTTGCACCATTACGATTTGAGACGGGAAGATATGAGAATTTAGCACTAGAAAATAAATGTTGTCTTTATTGCCAGAATGTTGTACAAGATGAAAAGCACGTACTATATCATTGTCCATTGTACAATGAGTGTAGAACAGAACTTATTTCTGTAATTAATAATATGCCAAGTGTCAGTTATGAAAATTTGTCAGATGATGAAAAAATACTTGCGACTTTTAAAAATTATAATAACGCATGTTACTGCCAAAACCTGCTTTAAGATTTTATATGAACGCAAACAATTTTTATACTCTAGGACATAATCATACTTTGACTGTATATATGTACACACAGAGTCTTAGTTAGAATATCTTTTAGTATGTTTTAATGGTAAAAATGTTTTTAATTATAATGAAAACTTGGTTTTTTATAAATGTTGTAATCATGTTAAATGTAAAGTCTTTTAAAATGGACAGTCTCTAATAAGTCATTTATGACTGGTTACATTCATGTCATTGTGTTATATTGTATGTGTAAATTGTGGTATGAACATGCAATGTGATTGAGACTTAAATAAAATATTTGTTTGTTTGTTTGTTGTATTTTTAAAGAGTTCAATTTATAAAACATTTACAAATAGTCTAGTTAAAAAAGTATAATTGATCATTTTTGAAACAATACTTAAATTTCGCATTGATTACATATATAAACAATCAGTGAAATTAAAAATTTCAGTAAAAATGATTCACTTACGGTGCATAATAACACATGCGATAGTGATTATGACACATTTGCGATTTAATAGTCAATAGAATGCAAATTCCATTTTTAAGTGATATATTGGAGCACAATAAAATACTAGTAGTTATATTATAATTATAACACCGTTTTAATGCGCGTGCGAAAGTATTTGGTAAATGATAGGTGATGCGGAAGTGGCTTTTTGTCGTTAAACACATATTTGTAACAGTTTTGAACGAAGCATATACAAGGGAAAAGCTCGCACAATGATCGAGGCCTCCTTTTATCAGATTGACAATTCTTTATGAAAACCCACGGCGTCTTTTCGCGGGTCGTCCATTCACGATTAGGCTGTTGTAAAAACAGCGGACACTCGTATTTAAGCCACAGAATATAGGATCAAACTGGAGCTCATATTGAGCAGAATTACTCAAAACCAAAAAAGAAAAAAGCAATACGATAGCGTTACATCATTCAAGTACAATATTGAATATACACGCATTATCGCATGTTGGACTATCTAGAGCATTTACTTTATAAATATATGGTAGCATCTTTTATCAGTCGCAGACGAAGTACTGTATCTGTCTTGATATGCTTTAAAAGGTGTCAGGAAATATCAATGTAACACGGTGTGCTTGGCTTTAAGGAATTAAGCTTATCGTGTTTACGTCCGTACACAATTTGATTTTTTTTCCGTTTAATGGACTATCTAACGTGAGTATACGGAAAATAAAATAAATAAAATCGCTTATTTGTTACAATAAATTATATCAAATCGAGTTGTTCTCGTATTTTTTAAGCGTCATGGCACAAATAAAAGGCGTTTCTATTTTATATTGGTCACGTGACCGCCTGGTGATTGATGACACTTAAAAAGATGGTTCAGCACCCTAATTTACCCGCGGCGCTTATGCCAAAGCATATTGTACGATCCTTATCTTTATTGTCCCCTAATGACGGCGAAAAAACGAGATCCACGCTCGAGTGATGCACGTTAATTTGCATAAATATCTCTCTGACATAAAAGGAGAGGTCATGTTATGCTTTTGTCTGTTACAGAACCGAAGTGTGTAGTGGGAGCAGACAGGCAAAAACAGTAAGTTATTTTCCATTTAATATTTACGTTGAATATTATATATGTTTATTGAGTTATTCAAAGAAAGCGGTTACATTTTGTGTGTATATTTACTATTTAGATATTGGTCACATTTGCTTAGAATCGAAATTTCATTGATATATTACAGAGACTGATTTATTCGCGATAACCAATAAAATACAGTTTTTGCAATGTCTTATGAAGTTTGATAAATTATTTATGACATTATAATGTATGATGTGTGGGTTGTTCTAGTACAAAGTTGATATAATATAAATTAACACACAGCCTTATAAAACATGATTGACGCATTTATATGTGAACAAAAACTGTCGACAAAACCATATGCAGAATCCTTCATATTCTGATTTTATTTTATTTACGCAAATTATATATTACAATATTTCAAGATTTCCGAGATGCTTCGTTTTACCCCCGCCAAGACCTCGCCGGCAGACGACATTGACTCCATCATCACACCGCCACTTAAAGGAGGTCATTGGTCACTCAGTGACAGCGCCCAGTCAACCTCGGATACCCCCTGTACCGCTTCCGGTCTGGACGGCTCCTTTACAGAGGTAGGTTCCAGGTATTACGAGAGTGTTAAGGATCAGCTGGCATAACGATGATGTATCATCCAACATTCTTAAGATGTTCAGCAAAACAACCGACCACGACGTAAATGACGTTTGTTACTTTATATTTGCTTTTTTCAGTTATGTCGCAAACCCCTCGGCCGCTTTTTGTCATTTGATGTCAAAAGGAGCCTTTTTTCGGGCAAGCGTCATGCAGAGCAGATGAAAGATGCCGACGACTCACCCGCAACCAAGCGCCTACGTGAGGCGGAAATCGCTATAAATAACATTTGTTTGAAGGTATGTTTGTTGTTTTTCAAACACGCGTAAACGTATATTGCGTTTATTTTGAGTAGCCGATTAAATATTTTGTAATTACAAATAGTGCTGGAAAAGAAGAAAGATTGTTTAAAAGACTCTTCCATATCTTAATTTAACAATATTTTAAAATACATGTACATGTAATTACATAGGGAAATATTGTGAATACCCCTTAGCAGGTGTCTGTAGCATAGACAAATCCAAGACGTGTTGAACGATCATTGCAAACAGTTAATACTCATTCATTGTTTCAGTCGAGTTCACCCGCCCTTTCCCAGAAGGATGACTGCATCAAGGCCATGGTCCAAAAGCTGTCTACCGACGCCGACTTGATCGCCGACGGCTCGAGACCTTACATTCTGCCGACGGTGGTCGGGAAACACAAGGATCTAAAGGCCATCTCTCCAGATACGGTAAGGATCTTATCCAGCAGTTGAGATGAAATCACATCTAGAGCTCTGCTAAATGCTATCAATGCAGCATCAACACTTTGTGAGGAATTGCAACCAGTGGCGTCCGATAGCTTTGGCTAGCAGATTTCGATAACGTTTCTATATTAACCTGAGATGCATTTTCATTTATTTCCAATAAATGCGTGTTATCTGCGGATAGTATCAACAACCCATAATTACTGATTTGAGATGCAAAGATTATGTGAGTTGGTTAAGTGAACCACCTTAAGCGTTGGGTATCTCTATATATTAGATGATATATATCATCGAGATGTATCTCTTCATTAAAATAATACGGTATTGCTCCGTTATCTTTAGGCATCGATATTATTCATCAGATGAGCCACAGATAACCACAGTGCACATTAAGTTCTCATCGTCCACCGCGCTCTGGGGTTTCTGGCAAGATTATATATTTTTCGAATACCCGGGAAGTCGGGGTAAATTTCACCTACTGTGGCTCAAAATATATCCCGCCCCATCTGAAACGATCGAGTTGCATCCAAATTACTCAATCTGCACCGGTTCTTTTTAGATGTCCGCAGTGTTGCTCGGTTGCTATGATGCCGAGATTGATGACGTCACAGTTATTGACTGCCGTTACCCCTACGAGTTCGAGGGCGGACACATTCAGGTAGCTTACACCATCAGATTTGAGTTTTAAGAATTGGTACGATCTCTCAATTTACAGTTTTTATTATTATCATTATTATTATTATTATTATTATTATTATTATTATTATTATTATTATTATTATTATTATTATTTTACACTGAGTATATATTTTGTCATTTAAGGGTGCATTAAATCTGTACACTCGCGAGATGGTTCGAGATTTCCTCGTGTCAAGAGCACAGAACCACGTGTCTTCCACGCGTCACGTGCTGATCTTCCATTGCGAGTTCTCATCAGAGAGGGGACCTAAGATGTAGGGAATGTTTTTGTACACGGTGGTTTTTTTTGTATGAAATTACTAGAATCGAGATTACAGTTTTCCTCGTAGTAAATAAATTTTTATTCAACTTAAAGTAAACGTAATTAGTTTGAATATATTTGTCGTATAGATAAACACTTAAAATCATCAACCGCTATATAGTTTAACGATTATGATTTTGAAACAAAATCATTTTAAATTCTTCGTGACATGGCTCTTACGAAATATTTCTACATTAATTACAGGTACCGCCATTTACGAAGCGAGGACCGCGACATGAACTCGGACGTGTATCCTCATCTTCATTTCCCGGAAGTTTACCTGCTCGAGGGCGGCTACAAGGCCTTCTTTCTCACGCACGTCGTAAGTAGAGCATATGTCTTCCCGGCAATAATACTATTGTAAATGTTTATTGCCGCCTTCTGTTCGGGTGTCCACACGCCACAATAATGCATCTGTCGAATTGAGCATTACATAATATGATACTTGAAGGGACACATCATCATGGGACACGAAATAGAAGTAACAATTGAATTGATGACCTCCAATATGAAAATCAATATTAACCGATATTAACCGATATCAGAATATAAATGTCAACGCATGAATTTTCACAACTTTAAGTTCTTTTTTTTCAGAAAAAATATATTGTATGCTTTTTTTTCGTTTTACTTTATACGCTTTTTTTTTTCGAATTTCCAGAGTCAGTGTGAGCCGCAGGCGTACAAGCCCATGCTCCACAAGGACCACGCGGACGACCTACGTCACTTCCGGGGCAAGTCCAAGTCCTGGACCGCTGGGGAGAGGCCGAGTTGTACACGAACAAGTCTGAGATTCTAGAAGGACGGGAAAAAGTCTTATTGCCCATTACCGAAATGACCAAATCGTTTCGATACTAGTGTTTGAAATACCAAAGACATAGCGCGGAAGCTTTTTAACTCGGTGAATTGTTGGTCCAAGGCCGCATTAAACTTTGACTTATCTGTGATAGCTTGCAATGATATGTCTTTTGAATCCATCTTTATTGCTTGCGTGTTTATGCCGTTTTTATTTTTGCATTTAAATCTGCACATATATTATGTTACGTCACTTATTTATGTTCGTTCTGTTATGTTGTGTCAAAATGTATGCCTTTCTTTCATTCTTGTATTTTCCTTGTATTCCCAAATTCTCGTGTTTTCTGTATCTTTCTGTCCTTTTCTACCTTTTTATGATCATGAATCTCTGTAATATATATTTTTTATGTTTTTAGAGAGTGCTTCACAAATAATAAAATGTTTATTTATGCTTTATACTTGTTTATGTTTTTCATTTCTGCAAGAAATGCGTATGCAAACCAACAAACACAACTGATATACTGTTGTAATGACATGAATTATATTATTTATGTGTCATGTGTGTATGCTAAACTGACAATTTAACATGATTAACCATATGTGGTAATTTGCGGATGAGTCGTGTTCTGAGAAAACTGGGCATAATGCATGTGCGTAAAGTGTCGTCCCAGATTATCCTGTGCAGTCCGCACAGGCTAATCAGGGACGACACTTTCCGCCTAAATTGGATTTTTGCCAAGAAGAGACTTCATTTAAACGGAAGATGTGATAGAAGCGGAAAGTGTCGTCCCTGATTAGCCTGTGCGGATTGCGCAGGCTAATATGGGTCGACACTTAACGCACATGCATAATGCCCAGTATTCTAAGAACGCGACTCAAATTATAATGACATGCGTTAACCATAACGACAGCGTCGTTGGTGTTGATGACGTTGGTGTTGATGATGACGTTGGTGTTGATAATGACGTTGGTGTTGATGATGGCGTTGGTTTTGATGATGACATTGGTGTTGATGATGACGTTGGTGTTGATGATGACATTGGTGTTGATGATGACGTTGGTGTTGATGATGACATTGGTGTTGATGATGACGTTGGTGTTGATGATGACGTTGGTGTTGATGATGACGTTGGTGTTGATGATGGCGTTGGTCTTGATGATGACGTTGGTGTTGATGATGACGTTGGTGTTGATGATGACGTTGGTGTTGATGATGACGTTGGTGTTGATGATGACATTGGTGTTGATTATGACGTTGTGTTGATGATGACGTTGTTGTTGATGATGACGTTGTTGTTGATGATGACGTTGGTGTTGATGATGACGTTTTTGGTGATTATGAAGTTGTTGTTGATGATGACGTTGGTGTTGATGATGACGTTGGGGTTGATGATGACGTTGTTGTTGATGATGACGTTGGTGTTGATTATGACGTTGGTGTTGATGATGACGTTGTTGTTAATGATGACGTTGGTGTTGATGATAACGTTGGTGTTGATGATGGCGTTGGTGTTGATGATGACGTTGGTGTTGATGATGACGTTGGTGTTGATGATGGCGTTGGTGTTGATGATGACGTTGGTGTTGATGATGACGTTGGTGTTGATGATGACGTTGTTGTTAATGATGACGTTGGTGTTCATGATGACGTTGATGTTGATGATGGCGTTGGTGTTGATGATGACGTTGGTGTTGATGATGACGTTGGTGTTGATGATGACGTTGGTGTTGATGATGACGTTGGTTTTGATGATCACGTTGGTGTTGATAATGACTTTGGTGTTGATGGTGACGATGCTGATAACGATTTAAGCATCTTAGGCTGATGTTGTTTAACAAACATGACTGTCTTAAATCGCTATCGGCCGCTCCCAGACCGCTGTTTTGTGTCCGTCTGTGATTGTCGCATGCCCAAACATCTTTATCTGAAAAATGCTTGATTTCTTACCAGTAATTCAATTTTTAAATGCACGTAAATTGCACGGATATATACGGGCGGGAATATGTCCGTTTAAATCAAATATAGCAGGGTGGTATATGTCTTACATGACCAGTGGCCGATATTCGCTGTCCCTGCACGTGATTAACCCATTTATGCCTTGTGGACTCTCCCATCCTTTAAAATTGGATCAATTTATATCCAAAATAAGGGATGTCTAGTAATTGTTTTTCTATATTTAGAATATTTCTTATAGAAATTCCTTTAAGCAAACAGCAAAGACCCAGATGAGACGCCGCATCATGCAGCGTCTCATCTGGGTCTACGCTGTTTTCCAATGCCTTTTTTCTAGACGCAAGGCATAGATGGGTTAAGCTGTCATACTGTCGGAAATGAAGGTCGCATATCAAGAAACAAAAGATACTGTTTGTATTGTGGTAATCGCGATATAGAAGACGTTTACTTTTTATACGTATTTTCCCATGTTACATTACCATAAGGCAAACATTTCTCGATAAAGATTTTACGTTAGACCTTCAGTATACACATGTAAAGACAAGGATGGGATCTAGTAACGCATATGTTTTTAAAAAATGTTTCAAGCTATATAAAATATGCACTATATATCAGACAATATGTCACCATGTAATGCATGTACATAACTCTCCCTGTGTTTGTTAGTTACGTAGCCTGTATACTGTGTTGGAATCAATTTTTGCATGTTTTTTTCTGATAAAAACATCCTCTGTTTAATTGTATTAAGCGACATTATTTTCTAGATTATGACTCTGTACTGATCACGAATAAAACGCTTGTCTTGTCAACAACAGCAACAACTATACGATTACAAACACGGTAACAAATTTAGTACTTACACCGGTAAATATTTTTAGATTAATCATAGCAAATTTTAGCTGTTAGTACTATTACAATACCATATTCCGCATGATTGTAAGAAGAATCAATTAAGAAAGTAGAACATAAACAATAATGATGACATCCGAATTGTGTGTGGTATAAACCTGACAAATGAGCGTATTTTAAAACGAGGAGAAGAATGAAAACGTTACTAAATGCACACTTCGCAATCTACGATAGGTTATACAGAATCGTCAACTAGGACAGTTAATTATCGGAAGTGTTGATACGATTGATATACTGTACAATTTAGGGAAATAACTAAATAAATTTTACATATAATATTCTACTTTAACGTGTTTGATCAATACAATTTCAGGTAAACATCGGCATCAAATTCCATATGTACATGTATGCATATATTACGGAAAGCACTATGAATTCTAAAATGTCTATTTTTGTGTGTATTTAAAAAAAATAATCACAGAACGTTTTTTTATGAGGTTGAGTTCATATAATTGTGATGTGGCGTGGAGACATATATTAATGATTTATGTATATATTTTTACTATGACATACGCGTAAGCATAGATATTTATATGAGCGTAATGATTACTGAGATTCGGTGAAGTACAAAAATGTACCCATCAGTGACATTTCATTGTTCTGAGTAGATTGCATATAAAATGTAGATATTTTAATGGCTTTTGCATAGAGCAAATCAGTCTCAGTAAGTTACTTTGAAGAAGCAGAATGTTCTGATCGCATTCAAGCGCTGAAATATCACGTGTATATTTTCTCCGTGACTCCGTGATCTGTGCACGGAAGGGCACACCAATTACATATTTGCAAGGCGCACGGGTTCCCGTAATTCGTTATAGCACCAAAATGGTCAGCGATATGCTTTAGAGAAAATGTTTGTTTTAACACAGTTTTCTGCTCGATTCTATCAGTCTTACGCACAAATAATATTCTGTACAGATGAATATGCAGATGACGATAACAATGGAATGCTAACATAAATATATTTCAGATGCAATAAATTCATTGTTTGAATGAGAGTAATGTACACATATGAATAACCCTTCAGTATCGCTATCCTCGAAATTCGTTCCTTAGTTACATTGATTAGAATAAGTGTCAATTTTGTAAATGGAATAACAAATAAAAAATCGCGTAAGAAGTTATTATGTTGTTCTTTATTTAATATGTTATTATAAAGATATAAAGAAAAAATAATAGAAATGAAAAAACACACTTATATTTTCGTGTGTACATACATAAAGAACTAAATATGAACAAAACACGAAAATAAGCAGATATGTGCAATTATATACAAAGTTACATGTATATAAGTAAATAATAATTATCCACAACACACATCGGTGCCAAAAACTATCTCGGGGTCAACACTTTGCAGGGCCATTGGTATGTATACTATATATTGTTTTCCATGATTGCTTAATTGAAGTTAAAGAATCGACAAACTGCCAGTAAGTAAGTTAATTAGTCAACTAATTAATCTGAATCGTATTGATTGGCTCTTTTTGATCGGCATGCTGTTAACAAATTAGGTACATTACAATGTCGTCTTTTTATAGGTGTTAACCTTTGATCACCATATACTATGTTGTAATAATATGTATAAAAACGTAGGAACCAATTTCCGCTATGTCAAAATTATGTAAGAGCGAATGTCCGCTATGTCAAAATTAATGTAGGAACGAATGTACGGGCTTCCTAAATAATGTAAGAACCAATGTCCGGGTTGTCAAAATAACATAGGAAAGAGTGCCCGTTTTGTCAAAACTACATATGAACGACTAGAATGGTGACCTTACGTACGCTGACTATGATCTCGATTAGAATGGTGACCTTACGTACGCTGACTATGATCACGACCAGAATGGTGACCTTACGTACGCTGACTATGATCACGACCAGAATGGTGACCTTACGTACGCTGACTATGATCTCGACTAGAATGGTGACCTTACGTACGCTGACTATGATCTCGACTAGAATGGTGACCTTACGTACGCTGACTATGATCTCGACTAGAATGGTGACCTTACATACGCTGACTATGATCACGACTAGAATGGTGACCTTACGTACGCTGACTATGATCTCGACTAGAATGGTGACCTTACGTACGCTGACTATGATCTCGACTAGAATGGTGACCTTACGTACGCTGACTATGATCTCGACTAGAATGGTGACCTTACGTACGCTGACTATGATCACGACCAGAATGGTGACCTTACGTACGCTGACTATGATCACGACTAGAATGGTGACCTTACGTACGCTGACTATGATCACGACTAGAATGGTGACCTTACGTACGCTGACTATGATCACGACCAGAATGGTGACCTTACGTACGCTGACTATGATCTCGACTAGAATGGTGACCTTACATACGCTGACTATGATCACGACTAGAATGGTGACCTTACGTACGCTGACTATGATCACGACTAGAATGGTGACCTTACATAGGCTGACTATGATCACGACCAGAATGGTGACCATACGTACGCTGACTATGATCACGACTATAATGGTGACCTTACGTACACTGACTATGATCACGACTAGAATGGTGACCTTACGTACGCTGACTATGATCACGACTAGAATGGTGACCTTACGTACGCTGGCTATGATCACGACCAGAATGGTGACCTTACGTACGCTGACTATGATCACGATTAGAATGGTGACCTTACGTACGCTGACTATGATCACGACTAGAATGGTGACCATACGTACGCTGACTATGATCACGACCAGAATGGTAACCATACGTACGCTGACTATGATCACGACTAGAATGGTGACCTTACCTACGCTGACTATGATCTCGACTAGAATGGTGACCATACGTACGCTGACTATGATCACGACTAGAATGATGACCTTACATACGCTGACTATGATCTCGACTAGAATGGTGACCTTACGTACGCTGACTATGATCACGACTAGAATGGTGACCATGCGTACGCTGACTATGATCTCGACTAGAATGGTGACCATACGTACGCTGACTATGATCACGACTAGAATGATGACCTTACATACGCTGACTATGATCACGATTAGAATGGTGACCTTACGTACGCTGACTATGATCACGACTAGAATGGTGACCTTACGTACGCTGACTATGATCACGACTAGAATGGTGACCATACGTACGCTGACTATGATCACGACTAGAATGGTGACCATACATACGCTGACTATGATCACGACTAGAATGGTGACCTTACGTACGCTGAGTTTTGGTTTTTTATTTATTGGTGTTGTTGTTATGGACGTTTGCGAAAAAGTTGACGACGAAGAACATGATAGTTGTATAAATACAAAATGCATAGCTCTTTGGTGTATTGCTGGATTTGGTAATGTAGGTAATCATGCGTGCCGTGAAATACAATTTTATCGATTATTGGTGATGTATACATCATTATTGTACGAACCTTTTCGACTATTGAATATTTATTAACCCATTTATGCCTAGCGTCTAGAAATAGGCTTTGGCAAACAGCTTAGACCCAGATGAAACGCCGCATGATGCTTATAGGAATTTCTGTAAGAAATATTCTAAATATCGAAATTAATATACTAGAGGTACCTAATTTTGGAAATAAATTGATCCAATTTAGAAGAATGGGAGAGTCCACTAGGCATAAATGGGTGAATAAGAAGCTAAGGATACATGCAAACTCCTAGATGCTGCTAATACTGCTAATTCAGCATCTGCTGCTGATATACATTTGTGTAACAAACAAACTGTCACGAATCCACATCGGCGTCTCCTCAGGGCCGCTATCTGGTGTCCGTCTGTGTTTGTCACAGGCCGCAACGTCTTTATCTCGCACGTGCGTAATTGCTTCATTAACTTTTTAATTACGCGTAAATGCATGTTTGATGATACAATTTGAAAAGGAGACCGCTCTTTGACCCTAACGGTCATTAAAACCAATTATTTGATTACGCCTTTTGTTGCGGGTTCATAAACGGTACAAACTGTAAATTGCTTCATGTTGAACACATTTCAAATTGCTGTCAATATCACGGATTAGATTAATCCACCTTTATTCTCAAGTAGCTTCCAATGGTGTCTTCGTCTGCCTTATATATAGCTTTCACCGTGTGCATGATCAATTGTTGTGTATGTTTTGTCGTGTAAACATATTCAAGAGTGAATATCGTCTTGTTTTTCATAGTGACTTTTATC
Source organism: Dreissena polymorpha (assembly GCF_020536995.1). Classification (NCBI taxonomy): domain Eukaryota; kingdom Metazoa; phylum Mollusca; class Bivalvia; order Myida; family Dreissenidae; genus Dreissena; species Dreissena polymorpha. The sequence goes on from NC_068362.1 coordinate 48,416,122, forward strand.
ATAGTGTGTTATTTGTGATATATTGAACTGGATTTAATAGACGTGTTTCAAACAAGATGATGTAAGTAATATATATTGTGTGGTATATGATATCTGGTAGACTCTCTATAGTTGACTATGCTGGTACACGATCCGTAAGTTTGGTTTTCGCTACCACCCAAAATGCTTCCTTTCCTTATTTGTACCTGGGTTATATGTATGGACGTAAGCAACTTAAAATTATTTAATCAGTATATTGTATTACGTGTATTCGGCTCCCACTTACTAAAAAATGTTAATGCTATTTTTGTGTTTTATTTATTTGGAATCTGAAGATACTATTGCAAAGATCGAATGCTGCACAAAATGCACGTGTTCCAATTACAATTAACGACACCAAGTATGAACGAGACCAAGTACGTTAACTTCCACTTTGTGTTATTGAGAGGGATAATGGTAAACAGGACGTCAGCAATCCTAATGCAGGTGTCGATAGTAACCGCATGCGCGTTGGGAAAGATTCATAGCATTGCTTTCTTAGCTCTGTTCTTTTCCATTGCAATAATATATTATGTACATGTTTTCTGCTTTTGTACACGTTCTTCGTAAAATAAAGAGTATTCATTAAGCAGTATTAATTAATTTTTTTTATGTACCGAAAACGCTCCTGGCCAACAATAAACATATTACAAACTATATATTTAAAAATTAAAGTGAATTGTTTTACTGATGATAAACCCTTTGCATGCTGGGAAATTTGTCGTCTGCTAAAATGTCGTCAGTTGAATTTCTAAAATTAGCATTTTCTTCGATTATTTTTCAAAGAATACTATCAGAATAGCAAACAGTTTGGATCCTGATGAGACGCCACGTTCTGTGGCGTCTCATCTGGATCCAAACTGTTTGCAAAGGTCTTAAAAATTCGGTTCCCACACTGAAAGCGTTAAATGCTAGTTAAGTATTTCAAATTATGCTTATATAATTTCAAAAAAAATGTACACAAAGTCAAATGCAAATAGGATGGATATAGAACCGATTGTTTATTTACATTGCAATTAAACGTATTTTTCATTGCCATTTCAATTTTATTAGTGTGAATTTGAAATGCGCTTGACATAAGGTCAATACAAAGATATAATTACTAAACGGAAAATTGAAACGCTTTCTGATAACCTGTCTGCCTTGACAATTAACAAGATTTTTGACAGTATACAAGTTGACGGAAGCATGATAACGTCGATCAATTCTTGTGGCCCTTTTTACCACGATAAAACAAGGGTCAGTAGCAGAGCCCCTAGCAATAAAAAACTATGGGAAATTAGCGAGCTATAAATGCATGTCACCTTGCGTTTTTATTTTTACGCCTAATAAACTGTCAATTATAAATTTGCCATAGATTCTTTCGCCCGTTGCGAAGTCATTATTTATGCAAAACGATCACGACCATTTGATGTCATTAGAGAATAAACCTAAAACCTGTAATTGTTTGGTGCAATTAAAACACACAACCTTATTTGTCGATTCTTATACACTTTATTTAAATTGTACAAGTATTAGTTTAATATGTTGTTTCCGTTCACAATCCTTTTAGAATATCAATATAACTGGGAGCATAAATACCCAACGTAATAATTTCTTACCAAACTTTAAATAAAGATTACTTTTTGATCTGACGTTAACACGACTATTCAGAATACCATAAGTAAGGTTGTTTTCCGCGGTATCTTTAAAAAAGTGAATTTAGATTTACAATTTATAAATTCTTTTATTACGATGAATATCAGCGATTATTGTTAAAACGACACAACTGGAATTCTGAATTTAGCGAAATTGTATTGTCAGTTGTTTGATTCTATTTAATTGCATTATAACACGTGACCTCGATTATGATACATTTGCATATAAAGGTTACTTGAGTCGCGAATTCCGGGATTATTTTTTAAGAAATAAATTGGTGTACAATAAACACCGTATTAAAGCGCGAGAAAGATTTTTGTAAAATAAAGGTAATGCGGAAGTGGCTTTTGGGCGTTAAACACATATTTGTAACAGTTTTGAACGAAGCAAGTACGTATGAATCAGTGGCACAATGTGCGTGGCCTCCTTCCATATGATTGACAATTCGTTATAAAAACACACAGGGTCTTTCCGCGGGTCGTCCATTCACGATAAGGCTGTTGTTAAAACATCAGACACTCGTATTAAAGCCACAGAATAAAAGACTAAACCAGAGCTCATATTGAGCAATCTTACTCAAAACACGAACAGAAACAAGCAACGCGATAACGTTACATCATTTCAAGTACACAATGTTGTGTACCGGGTATGCACTTTATCGCATGCTGTTGCAGTATCTAGAGCGTTTACGTTATTTATACACGGTAACATCTATTATCAGTCGCGGACAGCTTTAAAAGTTGCCAGGAAATATAAGTGTAACTTTTTGTGCTTGGCTTCGAGGAATTCAGCTTATCGCGTTTGCGTCATTAAAAATTGATTTTTCCCTTGTAATGAAATATGAAATAATAGTAAATTGCAAAACATTAACATTAACATATTCCGCGATTGTTACTATTAAGCAAACTAATGCGAGTTATTCTCACATTTCTGTTAAAGCGTCATCGTGCAAAAAAGCCAAGTAAAAAAAATATTTCGTATTAGTCACGTGACCGCCTGGTGATTGATGACACTTAAAAAAATGGTTCAGCATCCCTATACACCCGCGGCGCTTATGCCAAAGCATATTGTACGATCCTTATCTTTATTGTCCCCTAATGACGGCGACAAAACGAGATCCACGCTCGAGTGATGCACGTTAATTTGCATACATATCTCTCTGACATAAAACGAGAGGTCATACGGTGTTTTTGTCTGTTGCAGAACCGAAGTGTGTAGTGGGAGCAGACAGGCAAAAACAGTAAGTTATTTTTATTTAATATTTAAGTTGTATATGATATATGTTTATTGAGCGAATAACAGCAATACACGTAAGAATAAGTACCGGTATTTCACAAGAAACATTTGCTTTTTTCTGCTTAGTTAAATTTCTGCAATTTCCTTAAATACAAACTTTATTGAATTTACAACAGAGGCTGATTGATTAGCAATAATTAATAAAATACAGTGCTGACAGTGTCTTAAGAACTTTGCCAAAAATATGACGAAATAATGTACAGTTGGTGATTTGTTCTTTCTACAATTGTATACACTATCATATGAAATACAGTTTTATAAAAAAAATAATGACGCGTGTTTTTGTGAAACAAAAACGCAATAACGTTTGACAAATTTATATGCAGATTGATCATATTGTCATTTGAGTTTAAAAACATGTAAAAACGATATTTACTATGGTTCCAGCTTTCCGAGATGCTTCGTTTCACGCCCGCCAAGACCTCGCCGGCAGACGACATTGACTCCATCATCACCCCGCCACTCAAGGGAGGCCATTGGTCACTCGGCGACAGCGCTCAGTCAACCACGGATACCCCCTGTACCACTTCCGGTCTGGACGGCTCCTATACCGAGGTAAGTTATAGCAGGTATTACAGTATATGGTCAGGAATCCACACGCTATTGTACGCTGGCAATACAAGTAGACACCAATTTAACATATTTATCATACCGCTACATTCATATCTGTCGGATATAACGTTGCATATTTTTATCAGTTCAACAGGAAGTTGTTGTATAAGTCGATGTTTGGAGGTAGGTCATATTAATCAGAATGAACAATAAATTCACCATTTTTAGTAAAATAAAATCGGATTTAACAAAACAAACAATTTGATACAAAGACGTTACATATTTTTGATAAAACAGGAACACAAACAGCCAAAATCATATTTTACAAATATAAGGCGCAAGTGCTCATGACGTCATTATTCACACGTCAGACGTCAATAATCATATTCATATCCGCTCAAATTGCAGCGTCGTATCGAATGTATTAATAATTTCTTTTAAATAGGGACGTAGAGATATGATAATCAGAAAAACTGGTTACCGCCTGATCTTTTTGTAATATATCGGGCTCGGCACGAAGAAGATAACGGCTCGGCAAGCCTCGCCGTTATTGTATTCTAAGACTTGCCGGATATATTACAAACAGATCAGAAAGTAACCTGTTATTCTCTATGTAGCATCAAATATTTATAAGTTATTTAGCAAGCAACCAACCATAACGATAATGCTGTTCGTTACTTAATATTTGAGCCGCGCTTGTAAAACGTGGTTTAATACATGTGCGTATAGTGTCGTTCCAGATCAGTCTGTGCGGTCCGCGCAGGCTTATCAGAGACGACACTTTCCGCATTAACTGTAATTTTACTAAGAAGAGACTTTCTGCAAACGAAAAATACCATAAAAGCGGAAAGTGCCGTCCCTGATTAACCTGTGCGGACTGCACAGGCTTATCTGGGACGACACTTCACGCACATGCATTAAACCCCTTTTTCACAGAGCACGGCCCATTTGTATTTCATTCAGATATGTCTCAAGCCCCTCGGTCGCTTTTTGTCGTTTGATGTCAAAAGAAGCCTATTTTCTGGCAAACGCGTGGCCGAACAGATGAATGATGCAGAAGACTCACCCGCAACCAAGCGTCTACGTGAGGCAGATCTCACTATACATAACATTTGTTTGAAGGTATGTGTGTTTTTTTTATAATGCATTATTGTTTTGACTTTAAAACGCCAATTTTATATATTGTAATGATCAATCAGGCAGGAAAATTACAAAGATTGCTTTAAAGACTTCATATAAATTATAAATATAATATATAATTTAGACACATTGATAACAATATTTTATTTTATTTTCCTTTTCGAGAAATACTGCGAATAGCCCTTATCATAATTATGTGTTATTGACCCAAGATGCGTTGAGGAATAATTTCAGTCAGTTAATGCTCATTCATTGTTTCAGTCGAGTTCACCAGCCCTATCACTGAAGAATGACTGCATCAAAACCATGGTCCAGAAGCTGTCTACCGACGCCGACGTGATCGCCGACGGCTCGAGACCTTACATTCTGCCGACGGTAGTCGGGAAACACAAGGATCTAAAGGCCATCTCTCCAGATACGGTAAGGACATTATCCAGCAGTTGAGATGAAATCACATCTAGAGCTCTGCTAAATGTTATCAATTCAGCATCAACACTTTATGAGGCATTGCAACCAGTGGCGTCCGATAGGTTTGGATAGCAGATTTTGATCAAGCATTTATATTAACTTAAGATGCATCTTTATTTAGTTCTAATGGATGATATCTGCAGGTCATAACAATTATACATAATTAATGATTTAAAGGGGTTTTCAAAGATTTTGGCATGTTTTGAAGTTTGAAGTCATTAAATGCTTTACATTGATAAATGTAAACATTGGATCTAAAAAGCTCTAGTAAATAACAAGAATAAAATCAAAGAAAGAAAAAAAGTAACCCTCATCTGGGCTCGAACCACTGACCCCTGGAGTAAAATCCTATCGCTTCGACCACTCGACCATGCGTGCTAATACTATGTTTGTGTTTTATACTTTATTTAAGCAATCCTCGTAGTGTCACAAAATTTAACGACAACAACAAAACTCTCCAAATTATTCAATCGTTTCGCGTTGATACGCTTTATAATTTTCAAGTTTTTAAATCGTCCAAAGATGCATATAACGGATAATGTTCAGTAATACTGTTTCCTCACAAATATCATAACTACAACGAAAATTTGCGAATCTGAAACGTTTCTTTTAAATTTTGTTAATTTACCAAAACTTGAAAAGATGCCTTTAAAATGCATAGATAAATGTGAGTTGGTAAGAGAACCACAATCCACGCTGGTTCTTTTTAGATGTCCGCAGTGTTGCACGGTTGCTATGATGCCGAGATTGATGGCGTCACAGTGATTGACTGCCGTTACCCATACGAGTTTGAGGGCGGTCACATTCAGGTAGCTTACATAATCAGATTTGAGGTCAAATACTTACTAAGATATCTCGATTTGCAGTTCGTCGGATCTTTTGAATTATGAACGCTTCAAGAAGAAGACATACCTTGAGTTATTAGAAGCACCGGGAAAAATTAACGATACCTATGTTAATCAACCGCGTCGTCACAGAAAGTATTATTATTATTATAATTATTATTATTATTATTATTATTATTATTATTATCATTTATGCTTATTATCATTTATGCTTATTATTATGTATGCTTATTAGTAGTATTATGTGTTTTTTTAAATTACTATTATTGTTGTTGCTGTTGTATTAACACTAAGATTGTCAACATATATTTTTACATTTTAGGGTGCAGTTAATCTGTACACTCGCGTGATGGTTCGAGACTTCCTCGTTTCACGTGCACAGAACCACGTGTCTTCCACGCGTCACGTGCTGATCTTCCACTGCGAGTTCTCATCAGAGAGGGGGCCTAAGATGTACGTTTTTTACTCAGTGTATTTTTTATTTATTTTTTAGGCCATTTAGAGAATCGATTTAACAATTCCTCGTAAGAAAACATAATTTTATTTATTTGGAAACGAAATTAATGATGCCTATTCAGTCAACGTCACGTGTCTATGTGAAAAGCAACTTAAGAATCACAAAATACAATTGAGCTGTCGATAGAAAGTAAATCTGTATAAAATGAAACATTCTCTACTACTTAAAGTAAACGTAATTGGAATGAAAGTATCTGTCAGTTATCAACATATAAGTTATACTTGAACGATAATATTTTTTTGTGAAACAAGAATTGTATTTTCATATTAACACGCTTCTTATGAAACGAACTCAACATCGTATTTCTACGTTAATTGCAGGTACCGTCACTTACGTAGCGAGGACCGCGCCATGAACTCGGACGTGTATCCTCGCCTCCATTTCCCAGAGATTTATTTGCTCGAGGGCGGCTACAAGGCCTTTTTCAACGCACACGGCGTAAGTCAAACACACGTCGTACGCGTAATAAAACTCTTGTCAGTGTTTATGACCGTCTTCTGTCATAATTTCAGCAATGCATTTGCCGAATTCAACATTACATAATGTTATACTTGAAGAGAGACATTGGGTATTACATAGTAGTAGGCATTTAACCGATGACCTCCATTACGAAAATAAATAATAACCGATATCTGAATATCAATGACGCCTCGTGTGTGTGTTTTTTTATGACGTTCCGCTTGATCAGAACAAAAAACTTTTTTTTTTATTTATTTTAATTTATTTTATCATCTCTATTTTATTTCCAGAGTCAGTGTGAGCCGCAGACGTACAAGCCCATGCTCCACAAGGATCACGCGGACGACCTACGTCACTTCCGGGGCAAGTCCAAGTCCTGGACCGCTGGGGAGAGGCCGAGTTGTACAAGAACGAGTCTGAGATTCTAGACAGGCGGTGAAATGACCAAATCGTTTCGATTTCAAATGTTTGAAATGCCATATGGATAACGTGACTTATAAACTCGGTGAATTGTTGATCTGAACATGGGTGCAAGGCCGCATTGAACTTCGAATTATCTGTGATAGCGTGCGATGTGATGTAGTTTAAATCCATGTTTATGGCATGTGCAGAGTCTTGCATATAAAGTTTAGAGTCTTGCATATAAATCTGCACGTGTTGTATGTCAATTATTTATGTTCGTTCTAATATGTTGTGTTCAAATGTACGCCTTGCTTTTGTTATTGTATTTCCATTTATTTCCCCAAATTACCGGTACTCATGCTTCTGTATCTTTCTGTCGTTTTCTACCTTTTCATGTTATTATGTATATCTGTAATTTATATATTTATGTTGTTATAGAGTGCTGCAAGAGTAATAAAATGTTGTATCTATAATAATGTATTGTTATGCTGTTCAATTATACAATTATACAAAAGGTACGTAATAAGCAAAAAGCTAAAAGAATTTTAAAATCGTGGTATACTTACAGTATTTATATTGATTTTTTTATCTTCTTTTTGAGTCAAATTGTAAATTAGAAACTGGTTACCATATGCATTAATTTAAGCATACTAAACTAGAACGACATGCCTTAACCATGACGACAACGTTGTAGGTGTTGACGATGATGTTGATGATGATAACGATTTTAGCAGCTAAGGCTGATGATGTGTAACAAACATGACTGTCGTAAATCGCCATCGGCGCCACCTCTTGCCGCTGTGCACTGTCAAGGTCATGTGTTTTTCGCATCTTGATATGGCACGTGCTTGATTACTTCATTTACTGTTAAATTGCACGTAGATGGTTATTTGATGATTCCATTGCAAAAGCTCTGCTCGTTGGATGTAACAGTAATTTAAACCAATTATTTGGTAATAGCTTTTGTTATGGATTCACGAACGGCACAAACTGTAAATTGCTTAATTTTGAACACATTTCATATTGCTGTCCGTATCTCGAATAAGATTCAGTCACCTTTTTTGTGACAACTGACCGTGCTCTTTGCACGGTATTATGTATACGCAGAATATTTAGTAAGCCATACCTCAATTGTCCGCATTTGTGTTCGTCAAACTTTGTTAAAATCCAGAGTCATGTTCGGATTTTTCAACCGTGTTCTATTCCCTTACTGCAATATATATCGTTTATTTAACAACTGCTTTGAAAAATTGCTTCTGGTCAGTTACATTTGACTATTTCAATAGCAATTACCGACAGTTACATCAAATACGACACAATGGTAATAAAAGATCAATAAATACATGCATAAATTTGTCGTGATTCGTATTTATAAAGACAGATTTCAAAGAGGAATTGTAGAGGTTTGCCAAAAATATATACATCGGAAAACAACATAACAACTGGATGATCCGTACACATTTCAACCGACACCTACGTGATCACTTACGACTCGTGGCTTTGCGGCTTCACAAGGATCCAAAAGTTATCTTTCCAGATACGATAAGGATCTTTTCCAGCAGTAAAGATGAAATAAAATGTAAGGTTCTGCTTAATATTGTCAACATCATCAACACTTGATGAGACATTGTAACCCATGTGGCGTCCGATCAGTTTGGATACCCGTTTTCACTATCTTTGTGTTGAACGGTTGCTTTTACAATAAGATTGATGACGTCACAGTGATTGACAACAGCTACCCCTACGAGTTTGAGGGCGGACACATTCGGGTAGCTCCTGCGTGCCATTTGCTGTGTATGATGGTGCGAATTACTCTATTTGACATTAAATAATTAATCCTTAGATGTTAAATTAGCATCAGTTCTAATACAAAATGTTAAGTTCACAGAAAACTAGTCCATTTGTAAGAAATAAAATTGATGTTAATTTTCGGAAGCGCTTGGTGCGAACATCATACCCGTATTGATTTACTTCAGAAGATCCATACGTCGTTGCGAGTATACAAACTCTTCAATTAATTATTTCTAAATCGCTAGTTGTTTTACCGATTTCATTTCGGTCTTTGTTTGTATTTCTGCAATAAGATCATGATGACGGTGACAAACGATTTCTGCAAAAGATGTGTAAGTATTTGCGTACCAGGGCTGTAGAGTAAGAAGAAACAGGTGGCAAGTCAGCAATAGGTTCATAATGACCATCATTATTTGATCAACATGGTTGTTTCCCTAAACGCGTCGTCACCGAGGCCTTCTTCTACGCAAACGTCGTAAGTGGAACACGTGGTAATATAACAATTGAACCCTTGTCTATATGTATTGCCATGTTATATTATTCAGATGAAAACAGGTCTCAATAATGCATAACAATGTCGAATTAAGCTTGCTATTATAAAACTATTATATTTTAAGAGACACATACAAAACAAATTGTATTGTGAATGTATAAGGCACCTCGCGTCATTTTATGGCGTTCTACCCGTTTCTCACTCAGAATCAACGTGAACATGGCTATGTGCAAACAGTATACAATCAGAACAGCCTGTGAGTCACTCGCAGTCTGTTCATGTTTCATACTGTTTGCTGCTCATAAGTATCAGTGGCTTCGAAATGAAGCTTTTAAAAGTTGAATCTAGTAAGAAAGGCCTTCAATTAAAATTAACTTTCTGAGGGACTAAAATGCGTAAAAATACGTTTCTAAGTGGTAAAGGGCTACTTGATCGGACCGAAACGTAAAAACTATTCAACCGGAAATCATTCAGTTCGTTTCTTACTATCTCGTTATGTTCCAGTTCTGCGGTCACAGGCATTACGTGTACAGTTAATTTATTCACGATAACAGACTCACTCCTATTGAATTAATCGGCACTGGTATGTCTCGAGTTGGGATCTGTGCGGATTGGACAAAGGACACATTTACGCAAAAATTTACGGGATGGCACTCGTCCCAAAATATGAATTGGAACAGATGTTGTAGAATGATAATTGCCGCAAGGTTTTTAACCACACCGTATGGTAATCCGGCGATTAAACACGCCGAGCCGCTTTAAAAAATTTTTAAATACAAAGAATATCTCATCGACTGATCAATTTGCTCGGGGTTTGATTTGTACACTGACCTTTGAAAGGAACGTTGGCTTATTAACCCTTCCGGCGATGTTATACAGCGTGTCAAGGTTATTCTTCCAAACGTTTGATGTATTAATTTAATAATTATGATAAGGTAGGGTGATTTTGTAACACTTGCGAGTTTTATAGGTGTTGTGAAAGCGGAAGCTTAGATATTTCTTTTCCTCCTTGAGTATACATAGAACTTAATGAGATAAAGGCAGCGATATTTTTAATGGTGCGTACGGACATTTGTTAACTATCGGTAAACATATGGATGGTACGGACATTATATTATGCAAAATGGCTTTTATCGTTATTGTGAAAAATGTATTAGTATTGAACGAATAAATTCAAAATAAGATCCTATCATTAGATTGACAATATATTGTTTAAAACACGCGGCGACTTTACGCAGGCCCTCCATCCACGATAACGCGGTCGTAAAACAGCGGGCACTCGTATTAAAGCCACAGAATAAAAGACTAAACTAGAGCTCATATTGAGCTATCTTACTCAAAACGTAAAAAGAAACAAGTCTGCGATTACGTTACGTCATTTTTAAGTACAATTTTGTAATCAATATTACCTTGTAAATACATGCTAAAATCTGTTATCAGTTGCAGACGAAGCACTGTGATCAAAATGTTAATGCATGGATTTCAAGAATATACGGATAACTATTCGTAATATTTGGAATAGATTTTGGAGGAAAAAAGCTGGCTTAAGTATGACCAATTCAACGGACAATATCTTCGCCCGCATTTCCCAGAGATTTACTTGACACGGGCGACAACAAGGCAGATGTAATAATATCTCTAACACATGTGTTAATTTGATTAACTAGTAGGTACGATTTTCACAAGCGTTATTTACCGCGACAGATTTGTTCATACTACCTTAAGGCAAAGACGCCGAAACAGAGAAACTTCTAAATTTAGTAATAGCGGTGTCTTCGAGTTGTTTCATATAACTGATATAGATGATTTAATTAACAGCTTTACTAAAATGATTTGACAAAATTTCGTTCAAACGGCATGTCTCGACGTGTAATTAATACTACCTGATTGACATAGTATGTTGACCGATTATTTTTCGCACTTCAGGCTAAACATCTGTTACAGTTCTATCTATATTTCCTCAGTTTCCAGAGTCAGTAAGAGCCGCAGAGCTCTTGTCCCACAAGGACAACGTGGACAACTTAAGTTATTGAGAGGAAAATCCTTTAAATTTTTTAGCAACAATGATCTTTACCCCATGGCCCAAATGCAGTATGTAACTTACCTACAAAAGGATGCAGCACACAATCTGCATGCTTTTATATAATTTAAGCAATTGTGACATTGACAGTTGAACCTAATTGACATTTCAGCTCTTAAGCATGACAATGGCCATTTAGCAATTGACTCAGGCATTACACTTCACACTCGGTATCAACTTGGTAATAATTTGTGGTTAGTTTCCATGATAAAAGATATAAAGGTAAACTTTTTGAATTATTAAAACGTGATGGATTTTTTAATCTAAATTTATTTACATTGAATAAATTAGAACTAAAGAAAGACATACACATGTTTACATATTTATTGCATAAACATACTATTATACTGTCAATAACATAGCAAAGTGTTCTCTTTTTAATATTGCTTAATTTTAAAAGACATTTAATTAATTATGGTTCTTAACACACACTACTGAAGCATTACAGTGTAAACAAGACTATTGCCAAGCAATAAAAGTCCCCTACCGGCTCCACCATTGTCAGAAATTCCACCATTGGCAGAATATTTTTGTTGTTGCCATAGCCACCAGAATGTTTGACGTAGTAACAAAATGAATTGACGTGCATAATGTCCATATTGCCATCTATCCATGTTGGAAGTTTCATTAAAAAAATATGAAGAACTTTTAAAGTTATCGCAGGATCCAGAAAACCACCATTTTCAGCAATATTTCTAGTCTATTTGTTGCCATAGCAACCATAATTTTTGACAGAGGAACAAAATGAAATGACGTGCATAATGTCCATATTGCCATCTATCCATGTTTCAAGTTTCATGAAAAAATATTAAGAACTTTTAAAGTTATCTCAGGATCCAGAAAAAAACACACCATTTTCAGCAGTATTTCTAGTCTATTTGTTGCCATAGCAACCCTAATTTTTGACGTAGGAACAAAATGAAATGAGGTGCATAATGTCCATATTGCCATCTATCCATGTTTCAAGTTTCATGAAAAAATATAAAGAACTTTTAAAGTTATCGCAGGATCCAGAAAAACACCATTTCAGCAGTATTTCTTGTCTATTTGTTGCCATAGCAACCAGAATTTTTGACGTAATAACAAAATGAAGTGACGTGCATAATGAACATTTTGCAATCTATCCATGTTTCAAGTTTCATGAAAAAATATTAAGAACTTTCAAAGTTATCGCATGATCCAGAAAAAACACCATTTTCAGCAGTATTTCTAGTCTATTTGTTGCCATAGCAACCAGAATTTTTGACGTAGGAACAACATGAAGTGACGTGCATAATGTCCATATTGCCATCTATCCATGTTTCAAGTTTCATGAAAAAATATTAAGAACTTTTAAAGTTATTGCAGGATCCAGAAAAAACACACCATTTTCAGCAGTATTTCTAGTCTATTTGTTGCCATAGCAACCAGAATTCTAGACGTAGGAACAAAATGAAATGACGTGCATAATGTCCATATTGCCATCTATCCATGTTTCAAGTTTTATGAAAAATGTTAAGATCGCAGGATCCAGAAAAGTGTGACAGACTGACGGACACACAAGAGTGCAAACTGTAAGTCCCCTCCGGTGAAACCGGTAGGGGACTAATTACATATATACATTAACAAAAGTAATATATCACAGTAAAGCTGTACATTTGTACAACATTTGACACATCAAGATCACTTAGGCCCAGAAATAGACCAGAAGCCTAGCAGCTCCACTAAACCAGATTTTCAATATTTACTGATCATTTTAAACTTACACTATCATATCGCGACAAAAAAAGATCAGGGATTTTGAAATAAACAGTTCTAATATACCCTATTTAAACTTTGCCCTAACATTTCGAAAGATTGAACACTATAACATCTATTTTTTCTGCACATGCATTTTACACTGTTACATTGAAATCAAATAACTGGGGACTAATTCCATTGTTGCGTGCATTATTACATCTGTTTGCATCTGTCGAGTTACCAGGCACGTGAAGCTGAAATTTGGCACATTTTCCTAAGGATGCTTCTAAATGACAGTTTTGTAATTATTAAATTCAAAACCTTAGCTATTGCCCTTGAACGTAAACTGACTGACCCTCAATGCCATTTCAAGCTTGTAGTAAGTTCACCATGCGTGCTTGCTGTATTCCAAAGTGGGTCAATGCAACCTGACCACTATTTACCAGAAACCACACCTTGTTGCCTCCCAGCATGCCTCAATCATTGAAAATCTGGTAAAATAAATCCACTCTAATAAAACCAAACTCAAAAGCACTTTCAAAAGCACTTTGTGAAAAAGTAAGGAGATCACAGGAGTGTTGCCTCGACTTATCTACGCCCAGAATCTGTACTCATAGTAATAGCCTAAAGCCGATTTTCAAATGTTCTTTAAATGTGCCTTTACTCAAATTTTACTGTCAATGTCTACACCATGTTTCTCGCCGAGTCCGTACAACAGTGCTGCATCCCGCTTGGCCTCCTCCACTCCCTCGCAGCTCTGTTGCCATGACGACGGGATCATCTCTAGTCCATAGTAGGCGCCTGCGAGGGCACCCGCCATTGAGGCTACTGTGTCAGTGTCCCCACCATGTGATATTGAGTACATAATGGTCCTCTCAAAGCCGTTTCGACCCTGGAGGCATGAAAATACGTACTTGTGCTTTTTAAACAGTGGTCTTGACATATTTGAGTCGTGTTCTGAGAAAACTGGGCATAATGCATATGCGTAAAGTGTCATCCCAGATTAGCCTGTGCAGTCTGCACAGGCTAATCAGGGACGACACTTTCCGCTTTTATCACATTTTTTGTTTACATGATGTCTCCTCTTAGCAAAAATCCAATTTAGACTGAAAGTGTCGTCCCTGATTAGCCTGTGTGGACTGCACAGGCTAATCTAGGATGACACTTTACGCACTTGCATTAAGTCCTGTTTTCTCAGAACGCGACATACCGTATTTTACCATGTATAGCGCGCTACCATGTATAACGCGCATGCGATTTTTTAAAGCCAAAATGGAGAAAAAAAAGAATTCAAGACTAAAAACCTGAAAATTTGGCCGAAAATGGCCGCCATTCTTATATTGCGCAATCATTTAATCTGAGTTTTTCGGGCGCTTAATTTTTTGTTTTAAAGTAGGGAGCGTTTATACGATCAGGAGCATGGGTTGCAAAGCACTATATTTTCGACAATTTTTAAGATTATTCTCTCGAGAACACCGTTATGTCCTTATTGCCGCTGCGCATGTTTGCGTTAAATTCGAACCACTATTACCTATTCCTCACATTTGAACAGTGTAACATTTTCATTACCTGCCACTCACAACATCGTATGACATCTTCTTCTGCAGACCCGCAACATCTCAATGTCCAATTTTACGCAAATCGTCCGTGGATCCCATTTTATTTTTCATCGACTTAAATATTTCCCCATTAAGAGATGCTCCCCAATAAATCCAGTTTGACCCGGTATTTCGCGCCTTCACTGCGTCTAGTTGATAAGTATTTATAGTAAGACAAACAATACACCCGAACGCTCAATTCCATACAGTTGGCGTAAAGCCATTTGACAAATATCATTATTTTGTCTCTATTGAAAGAAAATAAAACGAGTCTATATCTCTATTGTTGGTTTGTAACCTACGTAGTATACTCGCACAGTAGCATATTTATGCAGAGATCGGAAAATCATTGATAAATGTATTCGTCGTTTCAATGCTTAGGGCCTAGTAATTTCGGCAAATCGGAACTCAACTTACGTAAAACACTTGCTCAATTAACCGTTGAACTCCACCTCCGTTCTTTGCAAAAGGTTCGAAGGTGGAGCTTTGCACGTGCTATTATTTAATTGGACGATTGCCATTGAGGAACAAACACACGATTGGTTCGGCATGTTGATTGCTAGACAAAGGAAGCCAATTTTGTCGGCGAGAAACTTGTCGCTTAATTGCTTCAGACAGGAAGCGGCTTTCCTTTGATGACGTCAAACTGTCAATTCACATAGAGTGCACATTTTCGGAAATGCTAACATTAAACTTTGGATTAAATTATCAAAATAAAGCAAAAGCGAAGTTGAGAAATACTTATTGAAATAATTAGCCTTAGTTCAAATAAGACGTTTTGCGTTGTAAATCAACGAGTTTTCATGACAACGAAAACTTTAACAAACAATACCGCGGCGCACAGGGATCGATATACCTCGATTTTTTTTAAAGAACAATCAATGAAGAAGTGTGAAAACACCAACAAAGACATTTTTTTCATCTTTTAATTTTTGTCAAAACTATTACTACCCCGTTCATTCCTAACCTTTCCCGCTATTTGTTGTTTCGACAACGGCCCCTTCAGTCTATAACATTATAGGGTGTAGTTTTTTTGCAATAACAAAAATGGCGGCAATTGTGAAGATTTACGATTACGAAATGGATTTTTTGCAATATAGCAACCAGGAAAGCGTTGTGTCAATGTATTACGCGCACTGAATTTTTATTTTGAAATTTGAAGGTAAAAAACTGCGCGCTATGCATGGTAAAATACGGTATTTATTTGTAGCTTGAGCCTCAAGCAGCACTGATAAAAATATATTTTTCTCTTAACTCAAACTTCTCCCTCCCCTAACTCAAAGTCAGTTTTAAATGTGTTTTAATCCCTCACATTAAGACATAGACAAGTAATCATGAAGTCCCTGATGAAACTGGCTGGAACAAGTTTTTGTAAATACATATCCATTGTTACCATTGTTATTAAAATCACAAAGTAGAAAGGCCGACAATAAACTGTTAATATTAATAATAGTATCTAATGCACTATTATCAATCTGCTTTTTTCATTGGGGCAATATTTTTTTACCTATTTTAAATTAAGTTGGATGAATTGGTGGAAGGTATAAAGATAAAATCAATTCTTAAAAAATAAAGAAAAGTATTTATTGAATTAATGTTAATTTTTAAGGGCCAGCATTTTTTAAAACAAAAATAGTAGAGTTAAGGGGTGTTGCGGCAGTTTATTTAACCGAGGATATATTTATAGCAACACCGATGATGCTATTATCACAACTCAATATTTTTGTAATCAGTATCATCAGAAATGACCGAGTTGGTTCATAATACAATTGTCAGTGGTTCGATCCCAGGCGGGGTTAACTTTTTTTTTACTTTTTTTTTTTCTTTAATTTCATACTTGTTTTATACTGGAGCTCTTTAGTCCTGTTGTTTACATTTATCAATTTAAAGCATTTAAACACAAACTTCAAAACATGCCGAAATCTGTGAACATGTACATTATTAATGATTAAGGTCGAGTTTGATACTGTATGGTATTATGTTTGTGATTAAATATTGTTTTTATTAATGTCTTTGGTAAGCTGTTGTGATCCCAGTTAAGATTGTAAACAATTTCTAATGTTTATGCATATTTCTGAAAATCTATGTACCGGTACTTGGGTTTTGTCTCATTGCTGTTTTTTAAAATGAAATTTGACGTCTAGACGGTAGGGATAATTAAAACAAAAAATCTCTGTTAAAAGTGCGGTGAGCCCCTTTTTTTATTTGTGTTTTATGATGACAATACATAGATGAACATATTTGATCAGTTTCGCAGAATTCTATTTGGCAGAATTTTTTAAAATTCCATTTATGTGGTTAAAATAGTTAAAAAAATGATGTTTTTTGGGTGCCATAAAAATTAAAAAAAAAAAAATCTTAAAATTTAACTAGTGTACTCCATTTTATTGGTAGTGTGTGGTTTAATTAAATGGTATATGATGTATCTTTGCTTAAATAATATCTACATGTTGCCAATTTCATAGGTTATTAATTATTTTTACGCAATTAGAGATTTTTCAGTTTTATTGGAAAAGTACATGTTATATAATGGTGAATAAAATCAAAACAATGCCGGTGACCCTATGTTTTTATTTCATTTTTCATATAGCATTTGTATGTATATCTTAAATATTTTTTTTTGACAAAATCTATTTGATGGAAAAAAATCAGTAAAACTGCAGCAACACCCCTTAAGAGAGGCGTTCCAATAAAAATAAATAAATACAAAAGCTGGCCTTGGCATCAATAAATAAATGTTGAACATACAGCTAAGAGGAAAATTTAAATTAATCATCCTGTAGAGATTATGGAGTTATTTAATTTACTATACAACATGACTGAAATGTAATTGCCGCAATTGTTACTTAAGAGAGGCTAATGTACCTCACAATCATCAAAATATCTGTTACAAGATTATACACAAGTGGACTGCTCTTTACCTCAAAATATCTGTAACAATATTATACACAAGTGGACTGCTCTTTACCTCAAGTCCATCTATTTCATTCAAAGCCCGTAAGAAACAATATAGAGCAGCAGGTACCGAGTCCAAGGCTGCAATGTATACACCTGCAAACAAAACATATATTTATATCAATGAAATAAATAATACTGCCATATTGCTGGCAATAATGTTTCCACAAGCATTATGCAGTAAAAAAACTTTAGAACTATAAAGCATTGTATGTTCATGTTATCACTGTAATGCTGTTATAAAATGTGTGCAGATTTGTAGGTCAAAAAACATTAATACATGTAGCAACTTTGTTTGACTGATTTGAAAACCTCGCTACAAAATCTTTATTTATAAATTGGATATACAAACAGTTTTAGTTTCTTAATAACATTTATATAGTCTTTTTCATTAATATAACACAAAATTGTCATAAAACCAGGTTTTCAATTTGAAAAAAAGTACGATAAAGGGAGACAACTCAAACTGAACTGATTGTTCATAGTTACCCCCCTTGTTTCAACAGAATTATATTTTTAGTCGTGGCAGCCTTGACCTTGGAGATATTGATGTAATTCTTTTATGTGACACACCGTCCAATGATGGTGAACAAATGTGCCAAATGATTTTAAAATCTCACAATGAATGACATAGTTATGGCCCGGATAAGCTCATTTACCGCCATTTTTGACCTTTGAACTCAAAGTGTGACCTTGATCTTGGAGATATTGTCGTAATTCTTTCGTGCGACACACCATCTAATTATTGTGGACAAATGTGCCAAATGATTTTAAAATCTTACTATGAACGACAAAGTTATGGCCCGGACAAGCTTGTTCCACCCGCCCGCCGACATTCACCAATCTAATAACCATTTTTTTCCTTCGGAAAACCTGGTTAAAAACAACGAAATTAATTATTATAAATAAGTTTTCCTCGAGCGATACTCTTGATCTTTTATAAACCGTTATTGCTAAACAGGATGAATCCCCATAATAATTAAGTGAAACAGTGACATTTCTGGTATCTTAAGTCTCTAGAAAACATTTTTGGCTAGTCTCTACATAAAATCGTGCACAATTATTTACACATTCATAAGATACAAATTATTCAAGACCTGAAATTCTTCTACTCCCAATTTTACCGGCACTATTACATAGCATTGGCTTTCAATTACCGTGAAAAGTTTGCCAATGTTAATCTAATACTCATAAACTCTTTAAGCATACATTATCATATACATGTATCTGCTTGATTGTTTCAAATATCCGTAAAATGTATTGTCTGTGAAGATGTTTCACAAGTTTAATGGTGCAATAACAATTTTTTTATGTGAAAAGCTATGATGTACCTAACTTACATGTACTTGATTCTTGTAAGGATTCCAACATATTTATCATAACAGTGTTTCGATATACATGCATTCATGCATAAAGGTAACTATCAAGACATCTTTGGTTAGCTACACAACTTGCCTAGCTGTTTGGTGACTTCTTCCACCGATGGCTGAGTGTCTCTTTTAACAAATTCTCTCACTATGTTTAGCTTCTGCCAATAGGTCTTAAGAGTTGGCTCCCCTGGGCTTTTTTCATCAGTTGCCTCCCCTGCCTCTACTCGATCTTCAGAATTTGTGTCCTCCTCCATTCTGAAATGCAACAAAAACCCAGTTTTTCCCCTACTACATGTGCAAATCATCCTGCAATATACAGAACTACATGATGATCTACCAGTGAACACTTTGAGAAGTAACTAGTATTTTTATCCTGTGTGCAGCTCTTGTGGATTTTTTTAACCAAAATCTGACGAAAAACAACAACAACAACAATGACAACAAAACCAAATAAAATCAACACAAACAACAATAATAAAGAAGCTACTCCCCTTGAATGTATGATATTATAAGTATCTGTCATACATCAAACTTTTTAACAATGGTTTGATGATCGCAAATCATAATGCATACCTCTCACAAGATGCCTCTGCAGGCTTGTTTTTCTGGTCCTCAGACTCCTCACCCTCCAGCTTTTTCATGGTGTCTATGAGGGAATCCATGAGTGCATCCACCGGTAACGGGTGGCTGCTGAGAAGGCACTGGTTCACCATGTAGCACTGGAGAATGGAGCCCTGGATAGCCTGCCGGTGAGAGTGGGTCAGACGAGTGATCTGTTCTGTCAGCTCCTAGAGAAAGCAGGACACGGCATATACCCATTGCAAAACAACAAAACAAAAATTAAAGGGGCCTTTTCACAGATTTGAGCATGTCTTGAAGTTTGTCATTAAATGCATAATATTGATAAATATAAACATTGGATATAAAAAGCTCCAGTAAAAAATGCACAATAAAATTAAAAAAAAGAAAAAAAAGATAACCCTCAGCAGGGCTAGAACCACTGACCCCTGGAGTCCTGGAGTAAGAAGTCTACCACTTAGACCACTCGGCCATCCGTCCATATACAATACTAGATGTATTATATACTTAATAAAAGCCATTCTCGTAGTTTCACATAATATAACGACAACAACAGAAGTCTCCAAATTATTTATTCGTTTAGCGTTGCAACGCTTTATAATTTTTTGGTTTTTAAATTGTCAAAAGATGCATATAATGGCTATTTTAGAGCATGGTAAATGTTCAGTATTGCTGTTTCCTCACAAATAGCATAACTACAACGAAAATTTGCGAATATGAAACAACTTTTTTCAATTTTGTCAATTTACCCAAACGTGAAAAGCCCCGTTTAAGTATAGGAAGAAAGCAGAAAGAGGCATTTAGGGTTATATGTCTTCCTCTTGTTTCCCAATTAATATCAAAGTATTGTAGTTCATAAAAGTACAATAGTGATAATATCAAACACAAACTCACATACTGTGCTCTAGTAAATATTGAAATGGGCTTGCTTGGATTTTGATATCATGCACCGGGTAGGGCCACTTGTAACATCGCTTGGCCTTGAGTCATTGTATAATACATGAATTTAAAGTTGCTTTTTGCATTTGCTGATTTTAATTAACTCTAACAATGTAAACATAGAAACATTGAAACTGAGATATCACTATCACAGGAACTTTTATTAACCAACCATTTGACAAGTGACCCATTGCCTGTACAATACAGGACCAAAATATCCGCTTAGCAAGTGAAGAATTATCTTAACAATATATACAACAGAACAAACGTAAAAAACATTCAAATTATTTAAATAGGCGACATTTCTTTTTAACACCATAACAATTATTACAATTTGAAACAAAAAAAACATTATACCAGTACACACACATTTAAATAGGAGGCATTTCTTTGTAACACCATAACAATTATTACAATTTGAAATAAAAAAAAAACATTATACAAAAAAGTATGTATGAAATTGAAGAGATTTTGTCTAAAGATAGCTAAATTATGTCATCTTTATACGAAGTTTAAAAGCTGAAAGAAACCTCTGGCTTTTCAACCAAAGGCGATTTTGTAATACTGGTTTTATTTTACTTACAAGCTTTTTATAAATTTCTTTTTATCAAATACTTTTTGCAAAAAAGACTTTGTCTACATGTTCAATTTGAAAACTTCAATTCTTATAGTTCCATTTTAATGCCATGTAATTCAACAAAACATTTAAAAACTTAAAATAATCATGCAAAATTGCCTCTCTAAACATGAAAACACCTTTTTTTATACAATTCTTCAACCGTTACTTAATATTTATATGTTCAAAATAATATTAGGCACTTATCATAACTTACAGCAATTTTTGAAAAGTCATACTTCTTTGCGCAGGCAAACAGAGCAGCAGGAGCAATTCTCATCGCGCCACCATTTCCATACGACCCCTGACCCTCAAACTGCCCAGCGGCCGGTCGGTACACGTCTTCGTAATTGGTCTCTCTGAGGGCATGAAACACTGTGGCAACACTTCCACCATAGCCCCTACCTGGTTCTCGGAAGTATTCTTCAGCAAACCTATATACCATGTAAACATTTGATTTCAGCAAACAGTTTCTGTTATGCAGGCTGCCTCGTAATTGGAAATAAATTTTAGATCCATACATTAAATTCAAGTCTTTTCCCATTGAAAACATTACTGGTATTAAATGGGTGCAAAACCAAACCAATATGTACCCTGTTATTTTTGTCCTGATATCTTTTAAGCTTTAGGTTGATCATAGGTAAGGGCCTTCTGAAAATATCCTGTGAAAAAGAGACTGGAAAACAGGTTAAGTATTTCAAGTCCTGTGACCTTGACCTTTGACCATCTGAACTAAAATTTTGATAAGCATCTATATATCTTCTCAAGTACCCAGCAAACAAATATGGATAATCATGGGTAAAAGTGTTTTCTAGCCCTTTACCACTTAGAAACATATTTTGACACATTTGTAGTCCCATATAAAGTTAAATTTAATTAAATACTTTTCTTACTAAATTCAAGTTTTGACGGTATCATTTCCAACCCTTAGATACTGATAAGCAGCAAACAGCATAAAACCTGAACAGACTGTGAGTTACTCCCAGGCTGATCCGGTTTTATGCTGGTTGCAAAAGCCATTTTCACTTTGCTTCTTGTGGGGGAAAGGTCTATATCTCCTGAGGAACTAAATTTCATGCCACAAGACCCTGTGACCTTGACCTTCTGACAACTAACGTCTAAACCAGAATAAACATCTTGCTTTCCATCAAAGTATCAAGAAAACCAATTAACATGCTTTTTGGTCAAAGAACTTGATAGACATCATGGGAAGACAAAAACCTCAAGATAAAATATATAAGCGCTCTTACTCAAAGGAAGGCATACCAAATTAAAAACACCTTTTTGGTAAATCTTAATCTATATTTATTTATTTGACAATGAACAGTATGACGGCTACTTCGTGCAACTGGTCTTCATGTGCCATATTTTAATGCTTATCAGAACAACCAACCTTCTAGCTAGGTCTGTTGCACTGAACTTTTTGTGCTGGATCAGTGACTTACCTTCTAGCTAAGTCTGTTGCACTGAACTCTTTGTGCTGGATCAGTGACTTACCTTCTAGCTAAGTCTGTTGCACTGAACTCTTTGTGCTGGATCAGTGACTTACCTTCTAACTAGGTCTGTTGCACTTAACTCTTTGTGCTGGATCAGTGACTTACCTTCTAGCTAGGTCTGTTGCACTGAACTCTTTGTGCTGGATCAGTGACTTACCTTCTAGCTAGGTATGTTGCACTGAACTCTTTGCGCTGGATCAGTGACTTACCTTCTAGCTAGGTCTGTTGCACTGAACTCTTTGTGCTGGATCAGTGACTTACCTTCTAACTAGGTCTGTTGCACTTAACTCTTTGTGCTGGATCAGTGACTTACCTTCTAGCTAGGTCTGTTGCACTGAACTCTTTGTGCTGGATCAGTGACTTACCTTCTAGCTAGGTATGTTGCACTGAACTCTTTGCGCTGGATCAGTGACTTACCTTCTAGCTAGGTCTGTTGCACTGAACTCTTTGTGCTGGATCAGTGACTTACCTTCTAGCTAGGTCTGTTGCACTGAACTCTTTGTGCTGGATCAATGACTTTGCAACGCTGCGGGCCATGGCCGTGTCGTCTGTGAACTCAAACACAATTTCATCAGCCTTAAGCTTCTTGTGCTTAACCTTCTCAGGTGAACTGTCTGGCGAGGAACCTGTAAAGTAGCCAGAGTTGTCATTTTAAAGCGAAACAAGACGTGTCTACAGGGCACAGATGAGACTTCATTCCACTTTTGTAAAAAAAAGGCGCATACGTCACAAAAGGAGGTTTTTTGCCATGACTTTTGAATTCTCTGTGTGACCCTAATCTGAGGTCATGATATACCCAACACTCAGCCTGCTTAAGGTAGTCATTTATGGCAAGTTGCTTAAAACTTCATGATGAATGACAAAATTTTTGCCTGGACAAGCTGTTTCATGGCCCGAATTTGACAAATAATGTTTACGTGTGATGTTGGCCTCTAAGAAAGGGAAACAGGTTTTATACACAGTGTTTTTTTTCACCATTTTGGGAATGGGGTCGGGTCCCTTTGGATTGGGAAAATTTGTGGCATTGACATGATTTTGACTAAGGCCTAAAAAAAAAAATCGTTTGTTTCCACTGACATGGCCAAAAAAATTAGGGTAGGTAGGTAGGCAAATAATTTTATTTTTAAAAATAATTTTTTTTTTAGAAATTGTCGTACATGGTGCATTTTCTTCTCATGTTTTGTGTATAACTGTATGTACAATAAATTTGATGATGTCTGTAATGCTATATGACTATATTTAAATGCTTTTATGAAATAAAAACTTGCTGTTCATTAATATTGAATGTGTTGCTTTCCTTAATTCCGAGTTTAATGTTGACTTCTGGCAACGGCTTAAATATACAATTTTATGACCAATAAAAGGCATAACTATAACAAGTCACAGAGAGCTTGACCCTCAGTGTCTATAGGGATTCCGTGTTGTTATACTTTCTGGTCCTTTGGGTTCATGCAGTGTATTCTATATTATTTATTATTTATAATATATTAAATACCTCAAAAGCAGTGCTACGGGAACGCCAGTGGTGTTGCATTTAACATTATCACCATGGAAAGACCCAATCAAACCGGATGTGCTTTTATATTTCTTGGATGCAGTTAATGTTCCCAAAGGACCACATTTTCAGATTATATTATGTACTGGTGGCGTGGGGTCTATCTACCCATGAATTTCAGGAACAGAACAGAAAATTTATTACGACTTGTATTATATACATACAATTACACACACAAAAATCAATAAACAAGCACAAAATCAAATCACACCAAGCACAGAAAAGCAGACATTTAATGCTTCTTGTATCAAACTATACTTATAAATTTAAACAAGAAATGTGTTTGTTAGAAACACCATGTCCCCTACTGCGCCGCTTTGAAGCTAAATCTTTGACCTTAAAGGATGACCTTGACCTTTCACCACTCAAAATGTGCAGGTCCATGAGATACACATGCATGCCAAGTATGAAGTTGCTATCTTCAATCTTGCAAAAGTAATTGCAAATGTTAAAGTTGGGGCAAACAAACAAACAAACAAATGAACCAACATACAGGGCAAAAACAATATGTCCCCCACTATAGCCCTATGACTGTGCTTGCCCTGAAAATGATAACATTTTTACTTATTAAATATAACTAGAATTTTGACATGGACAATTATGCTTGGACAGAGACAAATACACTATATATACAGTAGACAAAATGAAAAATGGCTGAACTGTTTGCAGTCAGAAGTCCTACCATAATGATCATCTTTACATTCAGCTGTGAAAGTTGAAGCAAAATTTGTCAAGCAGAGGAGTTGAACACACACAATTTTGTAATAATAAATTCAAAAGTGAAAAAAAAGACAAAGGACCATAATCCTGCCAGAAATAATTCTAGGCAATATTCATTTCTTGGAGATCCAATGTAACAGTTTAGTAGAGATGCACCCAGTCGTTAAAGAGGATTTTAAAACATGAAATCTTTAAACTTTGTATTCCATTGTGGAAAAAAAATTGCTATCTTGAATTGCCAATTACAAAACCATCCAGCAAGCTATTAAAACAGTCAGTTGCAGACCATTTGAATGACTTAAAATTGTCAAAACTTTGGCAAAGACACAAACTGGTATTACTTTTTCCTTCAACAGTACAGTCAAGTTACCATTACCGGATCAGTAGCGTAATTAAGTTGTGCTGGTGAAAAACAATGAACGGTTTGAGACTTCTTTAACACCAGTTTGATTAAAAATTACCGTTGCTAACTGATTCAGCACATTGTCTTATTTTTACACGCAGACAAAATCTTAAACATGAATCAAAACTGAAATGGACTTTTGCATGCCGAAAGACTACTAAATGGCCTTTAAAATAATGGGTAAACTTCTTACTTTCCAACAGAGTTATAGCAAGTGGCCACAAAAAATGTTCAACCTCGATTTGGAAACGAGACAGAAGTCAACAAAGTCGTATATACATGTCAGCAAAACATACCGAAATGTTTGACAAAGAGACGCTCCAATTACGACTCAATCAATGCGTTTAAATAATAGGCCTTGAAGATGCTATGTGCAAAATATCATCTAACAATTTCAACTATTTATCGCAAAACGCAGTCTTGAACATCAAAGTGATCCGCTATGCGTAATGATCCGGTAATGGCGCTGGGCGCCGCCATCTTGTTTATGTTGAAAGTTTAATGTACGGCGCCGATAACGTTGAACGTTTATTGAGCGCGCCGAAAAATACGCGGTCCGATTTTTTTTGAATTTTGGGCTCAAAAAAGATTAGGACCGGCGGCAAAAAATTAGGTAGGGTCGGGCCACCGGAAACAAACAACTTTTTTTGTTACGCCTAAAACTGGGATATTAGTGTTGTTGCTGTTTTGCTTACAAATGCTTCAAATTGAGAATACAAGTGTTGTTAGTATTATATTTACTAAGGTTGAACTTATATGGATGGGAGATGAACAAAATAATTAGATCTAAAAAAAAACATTTTTTTTAAACCTTCCATTGGGAATTTTTAGCTCCCATTTGGGAAAAATATATACTTTTTTGCATTGGGAATGGGGCAGATTACTGGACCTGATTTTGAATTAAAAAAAACAGACTGATACATGAAATGCTGTCACAACATGCTGGTCATTTGTGATAAGTTATATTAACGCAATGCAGACATATTTTACCTTTGTGCTCTAAGTGTAACCTTGAACTATGAGGTAAGGAGATAAAAAAATACACTTTGTCTTTTGATGTGCCAAGTTATTTTAAAATCTATCAATCTTTTTCAAAGTTATAGCTGACACAGGAATTAAGCTGTTGTTTGGCCAAAATTGACCATTGACCTATAAGTGTGACCTTAAGGTAGGGAGATGGGTGTTCCATGTGACATGTTTCCTTACAAGTTACAATGATTTACATTTGTGCCAAGTTATTTCGAAATCCATCAATAAATGTATAGCTGAGACAGAGAAGTAACGTTTTTCTTGAAAATGGGTCAGGACAGAAGTTATATGCAAAACATCCAAACTAAATAACAAATTTATAGCTGAGACAAGAAGTTTGGTTTACAGTCAACTTGTCCCAAAGTCAACGCGCCCCCATTTTGGTCAACTCATACTTTATTCAAACTATTCATTTGGCAATGAGGTCAAGATGCGTAAGTTATGCAAACAAATCCATAGAGTTTAACATAGCATTTTTATTTCACAACTTTCACAAAAGAACAAAATTTTACACCATGGACACATCTGTTAAGTTTATAAAAACAGCATCAGGGCTATAAACAACAAGCGTATTTGCCTTATTACGAAATTAAAATAACCAAAAACGTAATTAAATAAAAAAAATAGCATACAAAAACCAGATACAAATTTAATAACGTAATTCCTGTTAAAAAAAATTTGTCACGAAACGCAATTCTTACGACCACCGGCTGTATTTTTTAGAATGGTTATTTTCGGTACAAAAATGTATCGGATAGTTTATATGCTGTCCCATGAAAAAAAGAGGGCAGTCTTTCCAGCGGTTATCAATCTTTAGGGTATTATTGTAATTATTCGTAGACCTGTCCGATTTCTACTTTTATTTTCAAGATATTCAACACAAAATGACCCCAAAACGGGATGCATCGCTTTGAACAGCCATAACTTCATCAACTGTGCAGCGATTTTCACGAACTCGGTCTTATTTAACGCAAAAATAAATGAACTTTGAACAGAAATTCAGTAATTGTTTGTTGTTATGTACAGGTACCTTTTTGAATTCCATTTGTATAAATAATATAGTAACCTTAGTAGATTTTTATTACATGTATATTATATATAACATTCCCTAAATTACCCAATTGAGTTAAAAAACCAGATGTGAAAAACCCAATTAAGCTCAAGAATAGGGGGTGAAAATTTTTGCTAAAACTATATTGAATTTACAAAACCCCAATTGTTGTTAAAAAATTACCCAATATACCCCAAAAGTTATCTATAGCCCAGGCCCCTTCGGCATTTTTAATTCAATACTTTCATACACAAAACTAAGTTGTACACAATGGACAGTTTATGGTTTATTACTTAAATAATGAAACACATCAATAGAGTTTTACATAGCATTTTTATTTCACAACTTTCACAAAATAAATTTTTTTTTAATTCTTTGACGCAAGCAGTGATTTTTTTTGCTTTAATTTGTTACAGCCTGTGCCTTTTGAATTGGGAAAATTAGCGCGATAAACCATGAAATTGGGAAAAATAGCGCAATAAACCATGAAATTGGGAAAAATTAAGCATTATAAATAGGATTATAAGTAACAGAAGTGATATTGTGTTTAAGTGCATGTTCAGGGAGTTTTCTAGAAAAGGAGTCTGGTCAATTTTTTATTTTTTTTTAATCAATAAAAGTGGCAAGTTTGGGAATGATTTATGGACAAAAATGACTAAATTCAAGTTATATATTTTGTAAGATGTTTAAAAAATAAAGTTCTGACCTAGATTTAAGAAATCATAATTAAGTTATATGAGACTTCTTTCTAAAAAAAAAAAAAAAAAATCTTTTTTTTTTTTTTTTTGAAGTTGGGCTTTTTTTGGGAAATTTTGGTCAGAATTTTGGGAAAAAACGTGTATTTTTGCGATTGGGAAGCAGCCGAGATTCGGCTGTAAATTTGAGCAAAAAAAATCACTGGCAAGGGACATTATTACACATCAATTTTTCGTGATAAACATGCTTATTAAAGGGATCTTTTCACGTTTTGGTAAATTGACAAAATTGAAAAAAGTTGTTTTAGATTGGCAAGTTTTCATTTTAGTTATGATATTTGTGAGGAAACAGTAATACTGAACATTTACCATGGTCTAATATAGCCATTATATTCATCTTTTGACGATTTAAAAACCTGAAAATTATAAAGCTTTGCAACGCGAAACGATTGAATAATTTGGAGAGTTCTGTTGTTGTCGTTTAATTTTGTGAAACTACAAAAATTGCTTATATAAACTATAAAATATGTCTCTCATACATACTTGGCAGGATGGCCGAGCGGTCTAATTGGTTTTTACTTCAGGACTACGGGGGTCACTTGTTCGAGCCCTGCTGCAGGCTACTTTTTTTCCTTTTTTAAATTTTATTCTTGATATTTTACAGGAGCTATTTTGATCCAATGTTTATCAATATAAAGCATTTAATGACAAACTTCAAAACATGCCCAAATCTGTGAAAAGGCCCCTTTAAAGTAAAACTTAATAATTTAAGTACCAATTTACTTTAATTGAATCATAATAGGCAATTTATGAACATATTCTGTATATAACCCCTTTCACACCATTTCCCTTGTTAAACATGCTTATCAAAGTAACACTGATTAATTATAAAATACCACCTAAGTTTGATTGAATAATGCCAGGCATTGAATTACCCTACTCTGTAAATAACACCCTTTAAAACCAACTAGGTTGGCGCTAAGCAAAAAAAAGTAGTATCCAAATTTAGCACTACGATGACAACCCACATCATAAGCAAATAAATATTGTTTATGGATGGGTGCTTATCCCTTAATGTATGTTAGAATACTAAAAACTCAAAGGGCAATTACTCTTAATTGAGAAAGTTTATATCATTACACCCATGAAGTTTCATGTTGGACGTTTGTATCATATCTGAGATAAAGCCCTGAAGTTAAATCATAAAAAAACAACAAAGGACAATAACTCTTTTTAAAGAAAGTGTAGGGTTATGGTTCTTGTGCATGGCACTTTTCCTCATTGATATATATACACCCCTGAAGTTTTATGTAGATATCTTGTTTAGTTTCTGAGATTTAACCCTGAAAAGTTTATGACAGAAGAACTGACGTACGGATAGACTGACGGCCAAAGCCATGTCCGCGAATGGATAGAATCTATATCCCTCCGTCTTTGGTGGGGGATAAAAACATAATTATTATCATAAATGTATTGGCATCAAAAACATATAATTAAATTATCAATCAAAGTTCATTTAAACAAAATAATTTTCACCTAAAATTAAATTCTTCATTGTATTTATTTTCTTTTCATATTTTTTTCCGATCCCTACCCTCTTCCCAATATTTTTTTACGAACGTACTTGCCAAATGACGTGGTCTTGTGCTCTATGCCTAATAGTATTGGCTTTTTAAAAATACATGTACTGCAATGTATTAGTCGTAAATTGACATATATTTTGTATAGCTAAAATAGACAAATACTTTCTCATTGTTTAAATCAATTCCGAAGTAAGCATTCTAAAATACTGCTTGTACTGCGCATCTATATTTAGTTACAGCACATGGTCTGTTGCAACACGTACGCTTTCCATGCGTGGAACTTGACAATTTCGCGCTCTTATTAAAACCCGGGTTTTACATGGCATTCATGTTTATTGAATTGGATTGCGCACAAAGGGACTTAGCAGCAAATATTATCACGGGGCTGCAGAAAGACATTGTAATTCAGTTCTATAAATGGACATGACGAAATATGCCTTTACTGGAATTAAATTGTGTCAGCATATTATTAACGGGTATTATTTGCACAACTTAACTCGCCATAAGTAATTAATTGCTCACCATTTGCTTTTAACTTTTCAAAGGTGACAATTGTTAATAGTGTGTTTACACTAATTGTTTACAGTTTAAAGTTGTGATGATGATGAAACCCGACACTGTCTTTTTATGCCTGTGTTAATTTCCATTTTATTTTAATTACGTAATGCTGAACACCACAGTTTGGCGACTGGAAAGTTACCTGAGAATTTCTCATGATGCATTTGTGTCAGCATACTTGACTCAGTTGACTATGTTATCTGACTTAAAATAATTGATATGCACGCCATGCTATCTCTTATCATTGGAGTATCTATTACCCAATGTGGCGTTTATGGCGATTGTACGCATATTTAGGTACCGACTGTTCTTTTAATAACCCCATGTGGCGTTTATGGCGATTGCACGCAGATTTAGGTACCGACTGTTCTTTTAAAGTAGAGAATATTGATACACTTATAAAGAAACCTGGATTTTTTTGACAATCGCCATATTCTTCAACATTTTCATTTTTAATCGCCAGCTAAAAGATTCACTCGCCATCGGCGATCAGAAACGCTAACATAGACCAATAACCTGTGAAAGACACCGACCATAAGTGACAATTTTCATCAACCCTTTCCCTGCTTTACACAATATATACATATCCGCAGCAAACAACTTACCTATGAACGAGAGGTTAATTCTGACAATTATATGCTTAGATAATTCAAGGGAAAAACATTACGAGAAAATTAGAGTTGACTCGGGTAGGGACGAGTTAACCAAAAAACAGGGACGAGTTGACCAAAATGGGTACGAGTTGACTTGGGGACGAGTTGACCGGCACCCGGAGGTTTTGTTACGAATTGTTAGTATGGCGAATTGATGTCATGACATAATTCTTAATCACAAACTTTTTTCAATTCTTCGTAAAACTTTCAAAATGTTAGATATTTCCACTCTGTCATGCCATCCTCCTTCAAAGCAGGCCCCAATGCAGTCGCCAACAACTGCTCCTACTAAACTGCCCTGAAATTTCGATTTCATGGAGGCCGCCATATTTTGTAATGTGTAGTTTGCGGAGTTGTGTGGGTTACACGCCACGCAGTTGTTTGCTTTTACGCCATCAGTATTGCCAATCATCATGCCGAGTTATTGTTCCTTGCGTTCACACACAGTGTGGCTCGATTGGTCATTTCCGACTCAGGTATTGCTAAAAAGTACATCGGGTACTACTTAAAAGTACATCTGGTACTCTGAAGTTTACTTCAGAGTACCTTGGGTACAGGAAATATACTAAAAAGATCACCGGGGTATGACCGGGTGCTTATTTTCCGCACCCGTAGTAAACTGCAGTATACATCGGAGTACGCGGGGTACTTCTAAGTAGTACCAGAGCCGACAACGACCAAATGAGTAACGACTTGTAATTGTAGGCTCAGGTACTACTTAATAGTACCCTGGGTACTCTTAATAGTCGCTGGTATTTCTAAAGCGTCAGCGCGATCACGATTAAGGAATATTCTCCATGAACAGCTTCATGAGTCTTGTTTCGATAAAGTAATGAAGTGGTAACCTTAAAAAGGGCTTTATACTAGTAACTACACTTAAATAAATAATAGTTAAGCCATATTCACTACGGAGCACTAACATTCAACCATTACTTTATGGTTAAACTGAGCGGTCGTAAATATAACGAATATTTGGCAAGTTATTTTAATGTGTTTACTATTCAAAGTGGCTCTAAAGCGTATCCGTTTGTTCCACTAAACTTATCTGGAATTGCATTTTATACGACATTTTCATATGGTAATGTAGTGTTTCATCTACAGAATACACTAGTTAGCACCATTAAATTTAAGGAACTCCATTTAAGGAACAAACACCATTGAAGGTTATACTGGTTTTATTTACATCCGTACTCGTCCAGCATACAAAACACTCTGTCTCTGAACATGCTATCAAAGAGGCATTCATGCCGTAGGCGTGTCCTGCAAGTAGGCGTGGCCAGTGCAAGCTATACCACAATCCCTCCTTTTTTCAAACCAAATAATGCATGATCAATAAATACATACTCTAAACATAAACCCATACGTTCACAAACAATTCATGATAACAAATTACACCATGCATTTATGAAACAATTACACCATGCATTTATGAAACAATCTAAACTAAATTTAATCAAAACAAAAACATCACAAATGAAAACATTTTATCAACGAAAATAAAATAGCACGCCGCTTGTACTAGCAATGTTCTCACACAATTTCCTTTTATCGTTAACATGAAAGTAATGAGCGACCACACTGGCTGTTAATCAATTTCCGTTTATAAGCCATTTTACACTCGGAGCATGATACACATGTCAGTTTAATAGAAATTTACTAGCATCCGCGGGATAAGCGCCACGTGTGTTGTCTCGAATGAACACCAGTAAATTACATGCCTATTTAGCGGTGCATTTACACCAGTTTGAAATCATTAAATTTCTCGGGCATTTTCCGAACCCTTATCGGTCTGTCTTTACCCGCAGATGATACATTAATTTGACAATGTTCACTTTTAGAATTGTTTACATTTGAGTCTGTCTGAGGATTTTGTTCATTCATTTTTTTCATATGCGTTACATTTCGCCGATACTCGGTACCATCATCGGCACGTACAACCACGCTATTCCCGTTCTTATCTATAACTGTGTACTTATCGGAACTGAACGGAGTGTCGAGTTTATTGTTTCTATTTTGCTTCAAAAGAACCTTGTCGCCTGGTACAATTTCGCTCTCTTTTGCATTTCGTTTCGCGTCGGAGTATACTTTCCCTTTCCCCTTTTTCTCGGAATCACGATCACGTATTTCGCTATCTTCCCGCCTATACGTATTAATTTCAGGAACACATGTTCTTATCTTACGACCGAACAGCATCTCAGCAGGTGACATACCCGTTACTGAATGGGGTGTGCTTCGATACATTATCAGGTAATCATCGAGGTCTAATCGCCAATTACGATTTTGACTTTGAGATATGCGTAATCGCTTTAGTATTGAACGGTTCTGACGTTCAACCTCCCCATTTGCTTGCGGCCACAAGGGAGTATTTCGCCTGTGTTCGATTCCTTGAGACTGCAAATAATTTTCGAAATGCTCGCAAACAAAACTACTAGCATTGTCTGTACGTAGAGATAATGGCAAGCCATGCGTCAAAAACCATTTCCTTAATATTGACACTAGTTTTTCGCTAGTTATTACTTTGGTGACCTCAAGCTCTACATACCTACTGTAATAGTCGACACAAACAAAAATGTAATCACCTGATGGCAACGGACCTAATACGTCCGCGGCTAAATCTTGCCATGGGGCACTTGGTAGCTCGGTTCTCGTCATCGGTTCGGGATTTGTTGACTGGCTTACCAACTGACAGCCATAACACATTTTACAGTAATTTTCAATTTCCTTATCAATACCCGGCCACCAAACTTTGGTCCTCAAGTTGCTTTTCATCAACACGATTCCCGGATGACCTATGTGACCTAAGTCTAATACGCGTTTGCGTAATTCACGCGGGACAACGATTCGCGTACCCCTAAGTACTAAGTAACCAATTACACACAGTTCATCTTTGATATGTATGAACTGATTTTGCTCGTGTTTATCCCACGTCCCGTTCGTCACGCTTTCGCGTAATCTGCTTATCTCATCATCACGAAATGATACCTCTTCTATTTCTCGAGTGGTCATAGCACTGGGTGTTGCTTCGCGCGCAACAAATTTAATGTATTCGTGGTCATCTACACTATCTATTGTCCTAGAACTGTGCTTGAGCGGAAGTCGCGACAGTGCGTCTGCAATATTGTCTCGACCGTTCACATGTTTAACCGTAAATCGGTACGGTTGCAGCCTAAGAACCCATCGCTCAAGTCTAGCGCACGGTTTTGACCTTGGTCCGTAAATGTATTCAAGTGGCTTGTGGTCAGTAAGAAGCTCGAACTCGATACCATAAAGCCATGGATGAAAACGCTCTAATGCCCACACTACGCTTAAACCCTCTTTTTCAGTTTGTGAGTATCTCCTCTCAACATCAGTTAAGCTTCTACTGCCATAACTTATTACGCGGTTTTCCCCATTTTGAACCTGCACGAGCACAGCACCTAGTCCTACTGGACTCGCATCGACTATGACCTTTGTCGGCGCGGTTTTATCGTAATACCCCAATGTTTCGGCACATGCTAGCCTTCTTTTTAATTCTTTGAACGCGTCCTGTTGAGACCGACCCCATTTAAACACCGTTTTCTTTCTTAACAGATCATTTAACGGCGCGGAAATCGTAGACAAATTCGGTATGAATCTTGCGCAAAAATTCACTAAACCGAGGAAACTTCGAACCTCGCTCGCGTTTCGCGGCTCAGCCGCGTTTACTACAGCATCGACCTTGACCTGCGTTGCCCCTATCCCTCTCTCAGACAGCTCATGACCCATAAACACTAACTTATTCATGTAAAATTGACATTTTTCCTTGTTAAGTGTAAAACCTTTGTCTCTCAATACACATAGCACATTATTTAAACATTTATCATGTTGTTCTTTCGTTGCAGTATGGACAATAATGTCATCGGCAATGCTGTTAACACCCTCACAGCCTTGCAATGTTTGTTGCAAAATCATCTGGTACATCTCTGGAGCACATGTTATTCCAAACATTAAACGTTTATACCTGAAAAGTCCACTGTGTGTTGTAAACGTCGTGATTTCTCGTGATTCTGGGGACAGTTCAATTTGATGATACGCGTTTTTAATGTCCAGTTTGCTGAAATACTTGCTGTTATTCATTTCCTGCAACACTTCGTCCACTGTTGGTATTGGATACCTAGTCCTTTGTACGGCTCTGTTTGCCTGCCTCATGTCAACGCAAAGTCGAATGTCGCCATCATTCTTTGGTATTATGACGACAGGGGACACCCACTTCGACGGTCCACTTACGGGTTCAATGACATCTGAGTCGAGTAATTCTTTGATTTTAGCTTCCAACTTCTCTCGTAACTGATATGGCACGCGTCTGGTCGGTTGCACTACAGGTGTTACAGCCTGGTCAATGGGCACTTCAAGTTGATAACCTTTCAGTTTTCCAAGTCCCGTAAATAATTCGTTGTAATTATTAACAACATCCGATATTCCCGGGGTTTCCATTTGACGCACTATTTTAAGTACGCCAAGTCGCATAGCTGTATCACAGCTTAATAAGGACTGTCCAGATCCCTCAATGACAACAAATTCTGCGTCATCTACCGCTACACCCTTGTAAACAATCGTTGACCAAAATACACCAGCAGTCTTCAGTGGTTCCTTAGATCCATAGGCATACAGTTCTGTTTTCCTTGGCTCGTCCCTGCATTTTATGTCATTTCGTTTCAAGAACTCCCACGTTTTCCTATCCACAATGTTGCAGCTGGAACCGGAATCAATGATCGCCTTTATTTGTACACCACCAATTTCGACCATTATCGATGTTGCTGTCGGGTACTTATTTTGTACAGTAAACGTGAACTGTCTGTCATCAGTTGTGTCCACAACTTGACGCACAGTAGGCGGTTTCTTTTTCGACTTTTCACCCGATCGGCATTTAATCGCAAAATGTCCTATCTTGCCACACTTATTGCAGTGCTTTCCACGCGCTGGACACGTGCTGTCTTTTGCAATGTGACCACGTTTCCCACATTTAAAACATTGAACGTCATTTTGAATACGATTTTTCTGTGCAAACGTACTTTTTGTTGTTCGGCTTGTTGTTGTGTTTACCGACTGTGGGCTTTGCTCAATGCATTTTGCCTGATGTTCAGCATTTTCTAAAGTTCTCGCAATGGAACGCAATTCTGTCAGGGTTAAATCCCGTCCTTTTTGCAGAAGTTTCCGTCTTAATTCACTTGAAATGCACTTCTCAATCACCTGATCTCTAATTTGCTCATCTGTGTTCTCAAATGCACACGTCTCTGCTTTCTGTCGCAACCGTGTGATATATTGATCTACGGATTCTGTCGGCGACTGATCTAACTTCCGGAACATATGTCTTTCGTAAGGAACATTCGATTGTGGCGCGAAATGCTTGCTTAGCGCATCGACGGCTCTAGCATAAACGTTTGCTCCCTCTCCTTCCGGCAAAGTATAGAATACATCCTGCACTTCCATGCCAGCCATGTGAAGCAACAATGCATGTTTACGGTCATTGTCTTTAATTCCTTTCCCGACAACATACAGTTCAAACGCTCGAAACCAACGTTTCCACTTTGCCGCTAATCCCGACGGTTCACCATGCACATCGAATCGGGGCAAATAGTCGTTTTCTTTTTCCATCATTTAAGACAATGTAATTGAACGTTTAATATCCTCGTCGCCAATTGTAGTGTTTCATCTACAGAATACACTAGTTAGCACCATTAAAGGAACTCCATTTAAGGAACAAACACCATTGAAGGTTATACTGGTTTTATTTACATCCGTACTCGTCCAGCATACAAAACACTCTGTCTCTGAACATGCTATCAAAGAGGCATTCATGCCGTAGGCGTGTCCTGCAAGTAGGCGTGGCCAGTGCAAGCTATACCACAGGTAATACTACAATATTTTTTTAACCAAGCGCCAACTAGGGTTTTGTTTGAATATTCTCTATGTCAGTGTACCTAGTATTTCACTTTAATTAAAAAGGTTTGGATGTAAAAATGAAGAAACGCGATCTATTCCCTTTACTTACAATCGCTTCGTTGTGGTCACTTTATGTTGCATATTTACATGTTTTCCCATAATGATTTTCAATTGCACAGAAGGGCTGATAGATACCAAATAATTCACAGGGATATTGATTTTAATTTCACATATCCCTCGTTTTATAATTCAGTAATACTGAATTATAATATTGTCATTTCGGGGCCCCCTTCTCTATCTCGCCGCTAGAAGCTTGCGACCGGAAGAATGTGGGGGTATGAGACCCTGTCAGAATTGAACTTATAAGTATTTTATTTTAAGTTTGTGTGGATTTACATAACTTACCATTTTTCAACGTTTTTGTTCATATTTATTTTCCAAAATTACACAAGCTGTTTTATAAGCAACCTTTTTGTAACTCACATTTTTTAATTACATTTGTTTATTTTGTGCGTCATAGTTTCAAAATTTCTGAAACTGTGTTATAAATGCTCAAAGCAAAGACAAATAAACCGTTTGTAACAGAAGGTTACAATCTATGTAATTTTGTTATGCTTTACGCCTGTTCAATTGTAAAAAAGACTAAATGTGTTGTCAAAGAGATGTTTAAAATCAGATTAAAGCAAGTTAAAATCGATTATACATTTTTCTTTGTATAAATGCATATCTTGTTCAAAATTATACATGCTGTTAAATGAACAACGTTTCTGTAAATCGCGTTTGTTACCGGTATTTCTATTTGTGCGTTATGTTTTTATAAATAACTGATACCGTGTTAACGAATAAAAGCGCATTGTTGGCCAAAATGAATTTTTGCAAAATCAACACAGTTTCGACGGCAATATAAATAATCGTACACACAAGAAAAGAAAACACAGTGTCAATAGACGTTTAACCACACGAGGAATTGTTTTTTAACGTACGCGTTATATGGAAGAAAGGCTGATATATTTCACGCTAAATATT
Organism: Dreissena polymorpha; assembly: GCF_020536995.1. Lineage (NCBI taxonomy): Eukaryota > Metazoa > Mollusca > Bivalvia > Myida > Dreissenidae > Dreissena > Dreissena polymorpha. The sequence goes on from NC_068362.1 coordinate 48,454,267, forward strand.
TTCAGAGTTATTTAAACATGAAAACCTGTTGGATCCAGTCCCGTTAGGATCTCGCTTTCTATGGCACTCGTAATAATACAGATTTAAATGCCAAAGTCGTGACATAAGAGGTCACCATGGCGTAATTAATATGGTGCACGCCTTACGTCCAGGAGGTCACCGGTTCGATCCCCACTGTGGAAATTTCATTCAAAGACTATTATTTGTACCATCAAAGAAAACGACATGATAGCGTTTTAATTAGCGATAGGCTTTCGGTGCAACTGAGCTAAAACAATCGGTTGCAACAAAATGTCAGCGCGATTCAACGCTAAGAAAAAATTTATCGACATGTATTTGTCCACCTTGTCAGGTATGTGAAGTTTACTTGATTGCTCGTGCTACTTGTGGGTACATAAGAATATCTGAGAAAAACACAGTAATACAAGTCGTATGCAGTTTTTTTTGTTTGAACGGTTAGATATTGTTAAATTTATTCCGCCAACCGTAACCTTAACTCATGTATACCTGCTTGAATTGTGGCTATTCAACACATATTAAAGAAATAGCTCCGAAATTTGAAAATCGTTATTGTTTGTGTGAAGATTGTTCGAAAAAAATAATTATGAATTTGACGGAATTAACGAAGAGTTTTTTTTGTGGCAATGTTGATACTATTTAGTTGTTTTTCGCTGCTTATGTTTTTTGTTTGAATTGACACTCTTGTGCGAGATAACCACTGGGTTGCGGTCGGGGATGTCGGCGACAATTCCAACGGATAAACACACAATTCAACAGGAAAATACAACTTGTTGTATGCGTAACCTTTTACACACATTCCCATACGACTATAGTCAATAAGATAACTCATTCTGCTTCCGTTAATGGCGGGTGTTGACGTGTTTTCATAGCTCGTCGAAAAAATAGTGTTTATGTGATTCTTTACGGGACTCATTGGTCTGAAAAAGCTATAGGGGTAAATAGTAGTGCTAGTGACATGTGATGGTGTTTCGAGTTTTGAGGAGGACTATGTGAAAAAGGATATATTTGATCATCTATCACGCTAAGGTACTGCAAAAATCCACGTATTTGTTCTCGTTTATTTGCTCGCTTGTTGACCTAAATTTCGATGAACCAGTTTTCGCCTGTTTCATAGTAGGTGTCAGTGTTTGCCATTGTTGTCAACCGATTACTAGCTATTCAGCTACAATCATCTACAATCCGCTTACCGTTAGTGTATATAACGTTACACTTCATAGAACCTCGTGCACTCCGTGCTCTATACTTGTGATCTATACAGGTGAAAATTAAAAGTACCTGTACAGGGAAAACGTCCTGCTAAGCGTGACCTATCCACTTTTAGTATTGACCTTGAAGTAGAGAGTAAAAGAATAAAATCTCTGATTCTGACATCATGCAGAATAGTAAAATCATCAATCAAATTCAACTTAGCGAGGCCGACTTGGAGTGCATTTCCCAAACAATGCATGTACTGTTTAAAGCTGACCTGGAGAACATAGTACGTTCAGTAGTACAGGCTTTCATACCACAGGTCATAACTGGAATTAACGCCTCACTCAATGACATAATTGAATCCCTCACACGGGAAACTACGCAGCTCAAGAATCCGGTAGCAGAGCTACTGTGCCAAGCAGACAGAGCGGAGACATACAGTCGCCGCAACTGCCTACGCATCACCGGTATCCCGGAGGCCAGAGATGAGGACACGGATAACATTATAGTTACGATGGCGAAAGACCTTGGCGCAGAACTGTCGATCGATGAGATTGATCGCTCCCAGCGAGTAGGAACGCCTAAATACCCTGGTCAAAGGGCCAGGGACATTATTGTCAAGTTTGTGTCCTACAGAGCCCGGCAGCAAAAACTTTACAGTATGAGATCTCGAGCCAAACATTCCGATCGTTATAAAGGGAAATTTATTAACGAGTCGCTTACAAAGCTTCGCAGTGACTTTTTTTTGACACGCGCAAGCTATTGCTCGATAAACTTGTGGAAAGCGCATGAACCCACGACGGCAATATCCTGGTTCGAGACCTTAAACGTGTCATCCATCGAGTTGAATCGGCAGAACATATTTGCAAGCCCCGTTCCAATACCAACCGGTCGTACGCATCTGTCACAAATGGCAACAAATAAAAACGCTTATCCACACTCTTCTTGCTGAACAATATACATACACGAACTTGATGTTAACTGATCATAATCGATGCGGTTAAACGTGGAAATCATGTTTGACTCTGACATTTTATTTTTCTAATCCGTTTATATATGTATAAGGCAAATAATCTCATCCGACATTATGTCCACAATTTAATCATTACTGCGTTTACAAACAATGATTCTCATTGAAGGCCCCCCCCCCCCCACCGAAAATAAAAAAATAAAAATGAACCAATACAATTTCTTTGTATTCGTGTAATGTGTAATGTTATATTGCTTATGCTTAGACGTTTGATACTCTTTGACATTTAAAATCGTTAATATTTTTTTCTCAGTAATGTTTAACGGTAAATCCAGCTGTGGTTCCTACTGAACACATCTGAGTAGAATGTGTGCCCATTGTTAACACATCTAACATAATTTAATTACTGGTCTCACAGATATTCTAACAGTCCACTAACGACTATTTCCTTGCTATAAAAGCTATATAGAATATGGCACATAATAAGATTCATTTTTGACGATGCTGCTTCAGCATCGTCTAATTAATCATGCCATGGAAAAATTCTTCACAATGGTGAGCTATGTAAAAGACCGATCCAGTCCGATTGAGATAGTGTCGATTTTCTAATCGGCATATCTCGCTGATTAGCATTGGTAACATTCTCCAGCAGAGTTGTCGTTCATGCCTCAACATAATGTACGACTTAAATGCGTATATGACTCATATCGGCGGATATGACTGAAAAGTGTGGATATGAACAGATAATGGCTTTTTAAATGTATTTTCCTTTATTTTTGTTATATGAAAATCGTTCTGTGACAAAAATACACGTCGCTAATGTGTAATGTTACGATCGAATGAATTTAAAGGCGTTTTTCATTGGCATTTTAATTTCATTAACTCCAAATTAATATCCGCGAATATGAACGACCAGTCAGACCACCGCTTTTATTAAATTGCTCTATTTTGAGGCAGTTTTAACATATTTATCACATATTGTGAATTTTTAATTCAACAGTGATTTGTTCATAACAAAACTGCAAAAAAAAACGCATAAATATTGCCTATATTCGTTCATATTCGCACTTTTCGTTCATATCCGCGGATATGAGTCAAATACGCATTTTAGACGGACCGCTCAAGGTCATACAACAATGGCCGCGCCCATGAGAGAATCTTCACACTCGTGTCAAAACTTTCTTACAGCATACAACGGCTTGTTTGGCTATTTAGAAACTGTCATTTAGGATATATGAGTTATTTATTAACTAAATCTCCGCTAATTTCAACAATGGATTTAATTCGAAGGATACATTCGATGTGAATGCAGGGCTTTCTGGATCTTGACAGCTTGACACGGCAAAACTGGTATTTTTAGTTATCAATTTAAGTCACATTTTGCTGTATAAATTGTATTCGAGCATTTTGCGAGTTATTGAATGACTATGATACCCGATATCAACATATCACATGGGATTTGCAGATCACCAAGCTGTCCTGAAAACATTGATTACAAAGTCTTTACTCATATTACGGGTTTGTATTATTTCTTCTTTCTATTTTAGTATTTAATATCATTTTTAAGTCAAATGAACTGTGTCACAGTAAAAGAGACATTAAGGCGATTGTGGCTAGTTTGGATCCAGATCAGCCTGCAGTCGCTTGAAAGCTGTTTGCTTAAAAGCGGTTTTCTGACAATAACAAATAGTTTAATTGGATACTGATTAGACTGCCCTTTCCCTGTGACCTGGCTCGAATAATAGTATTGTCATTAATCAAATGATTTTTTTTTCGAACATTAATCAAGTGTTTTTTTCTGGTCCTTCGGGATTAATGACTCCAGCACTTTCTTGTTGAGAATTGAATACTGCTTAAGGCGATGCTAGGGGGCGTGAGAGATGTTGCATCTACCATTATCTCTCATGAACTGACTAAATAATACCGAGTCGGCAATATTTGACTTTATTTTTGGTTTGGTTGCTCTGACGAGGGATCGAAACATTTCAGAATCTTGCTAAAAGCCTAGTGGTAGAGTGTCGTCTTTGATTGCAGGAGGTTGTGCTGCGGGTTTGATCCCCAGAAGCGACATTGAAAACTAGCCAACTTTGTTATCTAAAAGGCTGCTAAACCTGATATACTAAGATAATGTGAATTTTCTCTTACATGATGGTCATCAGTTATATTATATAAAAACTCACAGCAGTAGTAAACAATCGGACAATAATTAATGAACGCATCTTTCATTTGACTTTGACACTTTGAGTTTGACATGGCCTAGATTGAAATATGTGACTTGACTTTATCAGTACTCTTGTGACAGAGCTAAAGTGTAAATGTACTATTGAAGATCACCTAAACATGCATACCTAATTCGAAGGTTATATCTCAAGGGACATATAGTGATCGGACCGTCAGTCTGTCTGTCTTTCCGTCACACTTTGCATTTAGGTTTCGCATTTAGATTTCGAAAATTGCTAATAACTTCTATGTCGCTTCAGATAGCAACTTCATGTTTGGCATGTATGTGTATCTCATGGAGCTGCACATTTTGAGTGATGAAAGGTCAAGGTCATCCTTCAAGGTCAAATATATGGCTTCAAAGGGGCGCAGAAGGGGGCATTGTGTTTCTGACAAACATCTCTTCGTTGAGGTTTTTTTGAAAGCAAAGTCATCTCTATTAAGCCTATGCTTATGCTACATGTATGTGGTTCATGATTGTGATGACAGCAATCTTATCTCTTTAAATTTGGAGTTTATCCATAAATCTTCGAGTTGAATTATATCATTAATCTTGAATAGTCAATTGTTTATGTTAAGCATAACGGTTCTGTGTTTGAAAAAGAAGTCAACTTCAGGTGACAAAATAACTAAAAGCGTCTGTAAAATATACCATAAAAGACAGAATTACTTAACTCTTCGCTGTTGTGTTTTATTTATAGTTACTATATAGGCCTCTTCCCAATTTTTCTGGTCAAAAGCCTGCACATCTATTACTGTTCCAATCTTGATCTCACATTTTTATACATTCTTTATCCTGTTATATATGTTATTTAAATAAGTTGGACATGTTTCTTAAAAATAGTTAGAAATGTTACTCAAATACAAATTAAGAACTGTTTGTGCATGACTTGTCTTCATTATAACCAATCATTACTTCAAAGAATGTCAGATATTTATGCCCCCCTTCAAAGAAGAGGGGGTATATTGTTTTGCATATGTCGGTCGGTCGGTCCGTCCGTCCGTCCACCAGATGGTTTCCGGATGATAACTCAATAACGCTTAGACCTAGGATCATGAAACTTCATAGGTACATTGATTATGACTGGCAGATGACCACTACAGATTTTCAGGTCACTAGGTCAAAGGTCAAGGTCACAGTGACTCGAGATACACTTAAATTGATGTTTTATATCCGACCTCTTCAAAAGCATCGTCACACCAGTACTGTCAGTACTTTGATCTGATCAGTCCCCTGCGGTTCATCTTACACCAGAGCAATTGAAACAATAATGTGCGGCTTTGCTGGTGATAACTTCCGTATAGTTTATTGTACAGTACTTGGCACTCCTATTTACTGTATTTACACAATCATGCGCGTCTTAAGTGGTGTTAAATTCCGTATAGATTATTGGATTATTGTACAGTAATTGGCACTCCTATTAACTGATTATTAAATAACATAATCATAACTATACATATAACAAACTATGTTTGTGCCATATGCACGATAAGCGCACCTATTCAATATTATCAAATAAATAAATCTTTAAATCATCCCAATGCGGACCCTCAATTTCGTTTCTGAAAGGCTGCTTTCTTTGGGATATAACACATATAACAAAGCCTGACGTATTCGTGTGATTTATATATATTTATATGAAGACCTAATTGGCTCCGTAGACGGACCCTACATATCCCCTATGTAGGGTATGTATAAATGGATTTGCTCGTAGTTATGCAGTACCTACGCTCGAGTATATTATCTAAAATGTATTGTCTTTTGACCAGTGATAATTTACTCTTGCTTGAATGTATAAACCATTACGTACCTCGCAAGTGTTACCTTAATTATACAGTAGTATATTGCGTGCTGGTAAAGAAAGTACAAACATCAGTCTGAGTAAATGCGATATGTAGTTTTGTTATAATATGTGTAATATTTAAAGAAGTATTAAGTGCATGAGTGTGCAGTCTAAACTTGTACGTTAAACTTAATATTTAAGACATAATCATACTGCATGTTGTAAACAATGTACTTACATTGATTGAGTCAATTTGTTAGGCTTTACCGCTTTGAGTGCACGTGAACAAGTGTGGACTCACATAGGTATATATTAATTATGTACATATAAGAAATAATCATATACATTGTATATTTTTATCTGACTATGTAAAGGATGAAGGATTCGTTGCAGTCTTCTGGTTTATTATAACTCGAAAATATAATGTACAGCACCTCATTTTAAAATTGTTTAACGATAGATACCCATAATATCTTCCAAAGATACAAAGCGATCGGATTGTTTTTCTTATCTTTTAATCTATTTTTTTTCTGCTGTCATTTTACAACAATGAAATTGCTCTTGTATCGACACTTAATATAATCAAAGGTCAATCCCAACTGTCCCGGTGCATTAAACGACCATACAAGCGCATGATAGTTGGAAAACTAAAAAGAATGTTTTATATATTTCTAATAGTCATGCTAGTAACACGACTGACTATATAAATGTTGCTTTCTGAAGATATAGATTTAAACCCAGGCCCGTTATCAACTATTTCTTCTGAATCCTCTGCCACGGAGTCCAATAATTTTACTGATATATTATCAATGCAAAACAACTTTTCGTTTAGTCAGTATAAAGTCAGTATAATGTACAAAGTTTACGGCACAAGATGGACATTCTCACAGCAGAGCTATCGTATTTTGATTTATAATCTTTTTCCGAGACTTGGCTTAACAATTCAATCGTAACTGACGAACATCTTATCCCCTCATACCACACACAGAACATAAAGATCGAACACAGGATAGCCACGGTGGGGTAATGCTATATGTAACAGATTTTATACACCAGGAACGTAGACTGGATCTTGAACTTACTACATTAGACTCTATTTGGATTGGACAACACTTTAAGAGTAAAAGGAATGTTCTTTTTGGGTTATTTTATAGACCACCAATCGCGGATGCAACATACACGACTAATTGAGGACTCCATCGGTTTGGCAATTGAAACTGGTATATCCGATATTATTACAACTGGTGACTTAAATTTAAACAACAATCAACCCTCACAAGCCCGAAAACTCGATTATTGGTGTATTGAATATGGTATTGTTCAAGTTATTGACGAACCTACGCACTTTATGGAAGGATCTTCATCTATTCTTGACATATTATTAATAAGTAATCACGATAGCTTGGCGTTATCAGGTGTTAGTGATCCTTTTCTTGACCAACAAAGTCGTTATCATTGTCCCATATATGGTTTATTTAAATATAATAAGCCAAATATAACAGCATATGAGGGTCACATATGGAAATATGCAGATGGAAATAATGACCTGCTTTGCGAAAGGTTCTCTACATTTGATTTGGATAATATTACAAATGATGATGTTAACACTTAATGCGTTAATATCACCGATACAATTGTTTCTAATGCTAAATATTGTATCCTAAACAAGTCTATACAAATTAAACCGCGTGACCCACCCTGGCTTAATACCCAAATTTGTCGAATGATAAGAAAATGCAAACGGACCTATCATCACGCGAAATCTAAAAACTCAAATTATTATTGGTCTAAATTTCGTAAAATTAGAAATAAGACAATATTATTGATAGGGCAGGCGAAAGATTAGCATTACGAAAGTTTAAGCGAAAAACTCAAACAAAACAACCATACATCGAAGGACTGGTGAATAATACTTAAGTCATTTATTAATAAACCTATCAATAACTTAAATTCAGCACTCCTAAATCCCACTGACAATACCACTACAACCGATTGTTTTGAAAAGGCAAATATTCTAAACAATATTTTTCAAAGTCAGTCTAAAATTGATATCGATAGCGACGACATGCCGGAATTTGCTAGTGTAACGATAGCAAATTCGTTGCAGTCTTTATACATTACACCTACTGATGTTCTTGACATTCATTTGTCACTTCACGTGGACAAAACATCGGGGCCAGATGGAATAAATAATAGACTTGAAAGAATGCCAAAATCAACTGTTCACTCCTCTTTGTCAGTTCTTTAACGTTTCACTTAACACATGTATAATGCCAAGTTGTTGGAAAGAAGCTAACGTCAGTGCAGTTTTCAAAAAAGGCGACCCAAAAGAAGTTAGCAACTATAGACCAATTTCACTTTTAAATACAATGGAAAAGGTTTTCAAAAAAATCCTTTTCAAACACGTATACAATCACTTCATTAGTAACAAATTACTTACGCCTTTTCAGTCTGTTATTTTTTTGCCAGGTGATTCAACTACTAACCAACTGACGTAAATATACAATACGTTTTGTAAAGCCCTCGACAATGGTTTAGAGGTAAAAGCTGTCTTTTTTTATATCAGTAAAGCCTTTGATAAGGTCTGGCACAAATGTCTTCTCCATAAACTAAACGCAATTGGCATTCGAGGAAAGTTACTATCCTGGTTTACTAATTATCTTCATAATAGACGTCAACGCGTAGTACTTCCAGGTGCAGTCCCAAACTGGGCAACATTAGAAGCCGGTGTTTACCAAGGTTCCATATAAGGGCCTCTGTTTTTTTCAATTTTTATAAATGATATTGTTTACGACACCAAAAGTAATATTCGCCTTTTTGCCGATGACACTTTCCTATACATTATTATCGACGATCCCATTATTACAAATACAATATTAAAAAGTAATATCAACAAAATATCTAAATGGGCTTTAGATTGGTATGTATTATTTAATCCCACTAAATCCTAATCCCTTACATTTTCCAGAAAGCAACATCCAAATCCGTGTTCTTTTACAACGATGTCTAAACAAATACCAGAGGTCGGTTCCCACAAACATATAGGGGTTTTCCTCTCGAACGACTGTAAATGGAACACGCATATTAAATACATAACAAAAAAAGCATGGAATCGAATTAATATTATGCTAAAACTAATGTTTAATCTTGATCAGAAATCCATTGAAATAATTTACATAACGTTTATTCGACCTCTTATTGAATATTCGGATGTGGTATCGGACAATGGCACCCAAGCAGAAAAAAACGAAATTGATAAAATTCAAAATGAAGCAGCGCGAATCGCTCGTGGACCGTCTAACCTAGTGTCATTAACTGACCTGCATAAGGAAATTAACTGGGAACCGCTTCTGGACCGCCGCGACAAACATAAGTTTACATTATTCTACAAAATGCAAAATTCACTAACCACACAGTATTTGACCGACCTTGTACCCCAACATGTTGGATCTGTTGCTATGTATAATCTTCGCAATGCTGATGACTTACGCACTTCCGAATCTAGAACAACCCTTTACTACAATTCATTTGTACCCGCAGTCACTCGAAAATGGAATAACTTACCAGATGATGTTAAAAATAGTGAATCGTTGAATGCATTTAAATCTAAACTTAACAGTTAAAAACACCATCGTACTATTACATAGGTAAACGTCATTCGCAAGTCATTCACATGCGATAAAGGACCAAATCCAGTTCCCTTAATGAGCACCTTTACGCAAAAAAAATATGATCGATTCTCCTCTTTATCGCTGTGGAGATATTGAGTCTAACTTTTACTTCTTCTTCATATGATCATATTATAGCGAAATACGGACAAAATTAATGAACTATATCTTGGGATATATAAGTCCTGTAGACCTTGATACGCTTCGTTTTCGCGATACATGCTTAAACGATGATGATAACTCTACAATCTGTATCTGTGTCCAACAGTACATCATTGAATCTAAGCGTTTCTCATAACAATCCGATCCCGAATCGACGTTGCATTTATTTGCCTTTGACTCATAATCAAAATCCTTCATCCAAGCTTGATCACCTAACATTTTTCTAATGTTATATGCCGTTTTCTTACTGCTTGCATATATCATGAAATATGTTAAAACTAATAAGTTAACTAGTATTTTGTTTCAATATTACTAATTATTTGAGTGGTTGAACACGTTTTGTATTGGTTGTTTTAGAGATCATTGATACCTTGCTCAAAATATTTGTTCTAAATATGTCTTCAACGAATTCCTAAATGGTCAAAGCAACTTTTAAGCATGTAAAAACTGTAGAGGCCATAATTTTACACAATTATCAAATACCTTGCTATTAATATTTTTTTCTTATTATGTCTAGCGACGAATTCCTTAATGGTCCATGAAACATCACTCAAGCGGATCAAACAAATTCAGTTCTATCGATCTCATGTGAGCGATTTGAGACCCATGATATGTTTGTGTTTGTTTTATATTTATTGCATTAATAGTTCGGCGTCCAAACGGACGGAGTATTTTCTGATCTGGTAAAAACGCATGCGTGTCTTTTATATTTGGTTGATGAACAAGCTATTATTTTTAGGGCTATGAGTCGCATATTTAAGCAAGAATACAATCTGCGCCGAAATAAAAGGCTTATCATCCGGCCTAAACCAACTTTAATTTTAAATTAAATAAACATAATTTACGTTGCTATAGGCGGTGTATTATAATTCTTATCGTTATGGAAACACACTTTCGCATTAGACGTGTAACTGAAATAATAAAATAGTTGGTGACCCTGTCTAATATTTCTCATGTTTTAGTTAGATTTATTACCCATCACAGGACATTGGTTAATACTCGGTTCAACTCTTTAAAAGTCGGTCTTTCCATCTCGGCCACGGGTTTGAATGTTCAACAAATGTCCTTTAAATACATTAATATTATTGTCCGTGCATATCGTTACAACAATCCATGGAGTGAAATAATGTTCCATCAATAAATTACAAAAAGGCGTTTTTGCCGAATTTTGCAATAAAATACTTGAAACTTGTAAAGGCCACCCAATCATTAGGTCACTATTGCATATATAAACAGGATAAAACCACTCGGCTAGGTTAAGCAATCGACCTTGAAAAAAATGTCAATAGTTGTACTGACTGCCCTGGGATAACTGAAATACTGTTAAAACGGCTTAAAATGCAACAAAACAGCTTCTAATCATTTTGCAATAAACACGTGTATTTCAATTACACAAAACTATAGGCGTTTACAATGGATGTTCGCATTTTGTAAATGTGTGGTAATCGCCATTATATTTTTTAGAACAAAATTTGTGTTGATGTTTTATGGGTTAATAATCTGGTTAAATATTCATGGACAATGGCGCGTATATATTGGAAATGCTTCAATAACTTTGCTTTCGTTGCATGATTATTTCATTTTATTCAAGAGCTTAAAGCAACAATGTTTGTCGATTAGTACCTTCTTTGTTAATCTTGAAAATCTGAAATCAGAATAATAAAAAAGAACATTTTATATTATACTATCTATATTTGGGAAAAAATAGCCGTCTGTATTCGCTTGTATTGTATTATATAACTTTTTTTTACAATTATTCCATCACATTTTTATGCCCCCCCTTCGCCTTCGAAGAAGAGGATGTATATATTTTTGCTGTATGTCTGTCGGTGTACCAGTTCGTTTTCGATCAATAACTTGTGAACGGATTGATCGATGGTCTTTATTCTTTTCATGTGCATCGGCCTTTGCCAAAAAATGAACCTTATTGAAATTGGGGTCACTAGATCAAAGGTCAAGGTCACTGTCACACCTACGGAGCTCCGAATGCGGTTTTCAATTTACAGAAATAATCAGACCGGTTTAAATTCAATTTTGCAAACAGTAACTATGAGTGAATATTTGTTATTCCAGCATTTAGTAATTATATAGTGCCTAAAAGAAATATGAGCGAAGATAGAGTATGTTTCAATAGGTGGTATGCATGGTGTTTTTGACACTTTCCCGATAAAGGGCTAGTCGATTAACGGAGACAAATTGGGCACTCTGATATCCGATTTTAAAGCCACATATATACTCAGAATCAACGATTATTTCGTAACATATTTCGTAAAATATAAGTTAACTCATAAAAAATCAGTGTTCCTTATAGCTATAGCCAAAATTTCAATGCTAGATGTGGTATGGAATTTAAAGCGAAGTTCTTGTTTAATTGTGAAAAATCGACCGAAAATCGCCCTCTGTCATAACTGGCATTTGGACGTCGAGAATTACACACTTCGATTTTGGGGTCATATTTGTGAACCGTTTTGCTGTTGTGAACATACCTGGTGGATTTTCATCAAATACACGGTGTTTAATCATATATGGACGCTTCCTACTTGCAACCACAACGACATGTGTGTGTATTGTTTGATATTACATGCTGTTGCAATGTGTTATTCAATACACATGTGAAACCATCGTTGGATACCTTCTCTCCTATTATATATATTAGGATAATTTTTTGTTCAAATACCTGTGATTTGAATAATAATATTTTATAATAATAATGTTACTTAAGCATTTGAATAAAACGTGAAATGTAGTTGCTTCTTTTATGTTTCATTCCTAATATCTTATATAGTTAAAACATGCTTTCTTAGAGTTGTAGAAACAATGCACATCAATATGCCACTAAATCAAATTTTTAATAACTTTTTACTTAATGAATTTAAATAATTGTGCAATTCTAAGCTGGGTTTGAATGTAAGATATTAACTCACACAAAAATCGACACAATACTTTAATGAAACGCGAAAACAATCCAACAGTAGAAAGTTACATTTAGAAATTTGCAGAATATGTGTCTTTTCTAAATAGTAAATATGCGGAATTCGATAGGCTTTTAATTTTCGTACAGTGAAAATTATAGCAAGAAATCTTGGTTAAAAGTGTTATTACATAGATATACCGTATACTTATTTGTGAATTAGAGAAATATATTCAACTTAAAGTGTTTTTACAGTGGACACATTGACCAACAATCTCCCTTCACATTGCAGGAAATTCATTGGTCTAGTTCTCTACACTTTTCTATAACATTGTTTTTTTTGTAAGTGGGATTCGCACAGATTTCAAAAGTTTATTTGAATGTAATTAAGTGTGCGGGGTAAGCCTGCGTGTCGTTGAAGATGACACACATTTCTGGTCTTCCAGGATTGTCCGAGACGGAATCATATAAAATATGGGGCACTGCTTGGTTCTTTGCAGGGGGTGCTCGCATGTCCTTAGCACCTCGCGTGCAATCTCCCGTCAGAACGAGGCAGCGATACATTTGCTTGTGACCAGCGGAATCGGGCGGCGAGTATTTGGGTTGGGCTGAGTACGCTGCCCTCACTGCGAAATAGACGCCTTGACCAAATAGGGTTGCTACAATCATAGTTATCGTTGTGTTAAGAATTGGGGGAATCATATCGTTAATAATTTGTACAGCTGGTCTGGCAATAATGAATCGTTATTTAATAAAACTATGAAATTACGTTTTTTGATGTCCTGCATATATTTGTCTAATCTATAAACTTTTTAATGACTTTTATAAATTACCGTTTTTTCCGCAATAGCTTCTATTGAATCCGTGAGCGTTGATGCTTTTGACGGCGGCATGGGCTGTTCCGTGCCAGAGAGTGTGTTCCACGTTCTCTCTCTTGCAGGACGTCTGCATTTGTTTTTTCTTGGCTAGGTATTGCGTATAGAGTGTTGCGTTCTGTATTCGCTCGATCTTTTTTAAGATTTTTATAAATAATATAACATAACTTGCAATATAATTTATAAACCGCTTATTATTAGCCTATAATTAAACTTTATTAGCGAATATGACGAATATCAGTCCTAAAATCAAATAATGAATCTTCAAATTATACAATAATGCAAAATTCAACACATACAATTGTGGATAAATTAAATTAGACATTTTTATGGTAAATGATGAACTGATAATAAATTCAAAGATCATTTTCTATAAAACTTTAAAACTCTAATGAATAATACTTCTTAATATAAAGATGTTTATTTGTTTCGCGTTTATTCTGGATTTGTATTTCCAGTGTTGTTTGACAAAGTGTCTGTAGAGCGTTATATTCACCTTAGTAATATGCCCTTCTTGACCCATCGACTTTGAAAATTCTTGTTCAACTTGCACGAACTCCTTATCGCTCTTCGATAACGTAACGCATTCAACTTGAACAGGGTCGTTCATGGCGCTCCAATGAGACGGAATGTCTAATTTAGTTTCTGAAAAACATCACAACCCGATTGATCAACTGTTCATGAATAAGTAGTCTTTATTAACCGACTTTAATGATATGCATTACACAATTATCCTACCGGTTACATCCAACATAACCACTATTTCAAATTAACAAAACTCATGTCAATTCTTGCAAGATAAAGTATCATATGCATTAATTATGAAAATCATATTGCTATCATAGCGACACCTAACTAAACTGAGCGAAATTGCTTGTTCGGTAATGACATGTTTTAACAACGCTTGTAAATCAATCTATTTTATTTTCACATAGGCGATACATATTTCATACAATTTTAGGTTTTATATTTAGTAGACAAAGAATTTTCTATTAAGAAAGCCTGGTAAGTGTTGAACGCGCATTTTACATGTTTATGCCCCCGGATCGAACGATCGGGGGCATATTGCTTTTGACCTGTCTGTCTGTCATTATGTCATTCTGTAATTCTGTCCAAAACTTTAACCTTGATTAAAGTTTTGCGATAACTTTTGCAATATTGAAGATAGCAACTTGAAATTTGGCATGCAGTTGTATCTCATGAAGCTGCACATTTCGAGTGGTGAAAGGTCAAGGTCATCCTTCAAGGTCAAAAGTAAAACATACAATCCAATGGGAGTAATAAGCTTTTAAACGGAGATAATTTCTGAACCTGCCATATGATATATTGAAATTTTATTTCAAAGCGGCGCAATAGCGGGCATTGTGTTTCTGACAAACAAATCTCTTGTTTATTTCATCTTGTTACAAATGAACGTTGTTCCAAACTTGAAGGCATTGCACAAACTTAAGTTGTCATACAGTCTTATGTGTTACTCATAATTGAACTTCAACTATGTCCACGATTGACGCATGTGAAAATAATAAAATAAGTATCACAATGTCTAAATACTGTTTTGGTTTTAATTTAAAATTGACTTATATTTTGACTACTTTACATGAAATAATATGGATCTCTACGATCGTTGACAAAGATCATCATACACTCCAGATAGATAAAATACAATAGGATTCGGGCTACTTCCCAGTGATTATTATATATAGTTAAATTGACTCAACAAATCATGCACACTTAAATTAACGTATACATTATCGGAGCTTATTTAAAACAACTTATACACCCTTACCGTTTCGCAGATCTCTCCGAAGTACTGGGTATTTAGTTCCTGGACTCTTCACATCCCACTCCTTCATCTTGTCAAAATCAATTGTATAGTAACTGAGACCCACCTTAAACGGAACAGACTTTTGATTTTGCATGAACGCTTGCTCGATGATCTGGTTCGTCGTTTTGTCAAACTCCACTGTTTTTGTTTCTTTTAAGAAGACCCATTGTACCACAGACTGCAGTAATTCGGCGATTTCTTGTTCGTGCTTGTATTTATCGGCATTTCTAAAACAACATATGTTCGATATTAATATAATGCAATGACATGTTTATATATGCTAAGAATTATTATGTCGTATACTGCTTTTAGTATTATACACGATTTTAATCAATTCAAGTACTATATACTGTTCCTAGGTGAGTAAGACCAAATTGAACAATACTAAACGGACTTAAGCAGTTGAAACGTAATAGTGTTCCTCGTTGGGTCAACATTTCGCGAATAAAACATACTTATAACGATACGTGCCTTAGCATGATGTGAACTTGATCCTTCATGTTTGAAACGTTCACGATAAGTCCAATGATACAGATTTTAGCTTCCCGCTGATCGACAGTGAGTGCAACGTGGTTGTTTGCTGCATGCATCTCCAGTTCTTTTATCTGCAATAGTGTATACTATTGTTCATACACCTTGTAAATATTATATATGATGTGAAGCACATTTGTTTTCTTGTAAAACATAAACTAACTGAACTAAATACCGAATTTTAATAATGGTTTGGCACTTTTCATGAAGTTATTAAATAGTCAATACGCTTCTATTACATTTTACAAGTGGACCTTTATTTCCTAAGTCGATCGCATGGAAGATGCATAAAAGACATACTGTGATGAGCAGATTTAAAAACGATACTGTGTAAAAACTATGCTTTGTAGCTCGTGTTTTTACTATAGATGACTACGATTTGCTTTAGTCTGAGACACGTGAAAATTGTTCAAACAAGTAACCTCTATCATGGTGCAAAGTTCGACCCCATGGGCATGATTTGAACAAAGTAAGCAGAGAAATATAAACGGATGTCGCCCACAAAATATTAAACATTAACCCTTCCGAACCCTTCAATATTGTTCAAGTTATTTTCAATACAAGTCTTTATTAAACATGTGAGGAAAACTATACAATTGTACACACCAAATATTGAGCCCCTACCCACGAGGTCTCAGATATTGTTTTAACTATTTAGTCTGTATTTATAATTTGACCCCTGAGGCGGGGAGAGTTATGATCCCAGAGACATGGTTTGAGAAAATTTATATGAGAATCAGATTTGATAAGCAAAATAAAAAACTCTGGGCCTTACGACATCAGAGAAGATCTTTAAAAGGTTCACTTTATGCACTATACGCAAAACGAGTAACCCATAAGGCGGTGCCAGTTTTACGCCAGAGGCATGACTTAAACAAACTTGGTAGAGGATCTCAATACGATATTACACACCAAATATTTAGCCCCTGACCAATGTGGTTTCATACGAAATTTGGAAAGTTATCAACTCTTAAGGTCTTTCTAAATCTTGTGATCCCTGAGTGAGGACAATGTTTACCACACAGGTAGGATATGAACAAACTTGGTAGAGGACCACTTTCAGATATAACGTGCTGAATATCTTACCGCACGGTCTTGCATTTTCAGAAAAGAAGGTATTGCAAACGTTTATCATATTTATAACAGGAAAACAAGTAACCCTAGGGCGAGGCTAATTTTGACCCAAGGGGAATTATATTAACACACTTTGTAGAGGACCACAAAACGGTGTTACACACCAAATATTTAAGCCAGGATAATTTCAGTTTTATAATAGAAGATTTGTAAAGTTATGATCTATATAAGTCTACATTCTACATGAATCATGTGACACCTAAGGCGTGGCCAGTTTTAACTTCAGGGGCATGGTTTGTACATTGTTAGTAGAGGCCCAATGGACGGCGTAACACACCAAATATAAAACCAATGAGCTGTTTGCTTTTTGAAAAGAATATTGTTAAAAGGTTTATTTTTCGTAATCTTCTGTTAGCTCCAGTGACCTATATATGCAACGGAGCAAAACGATTTGACCAAGTTTGCAAATGTGTCACTAAAGGATTATTCCTGTGAAGATTCATTTAAATCTGCCCAGTGGTCAATGAGGGGAAGTCGATTAAGTGATATTCACCGTTGATATTCAATAAGTTAAATCGTCTTAAAAAACTGTATATATTACTTTTAGATCACTGTGCTAAAATCGGCTTAAATATGACAGATACATTGTGTACTAACTATTTCACTATAATAAAGTAACTTAGATTTGCCATGTATCAAAATTAAGTCACCTACAGTTGATAATTACCTGCTTATTGTTTAGTATAGGTTTACAATCACTGATAGGCGCCATTACCCACTCATCCTTGATTGTTTGGTCTATACTTTCGATGGCACGTTTAATTCCATCTTTGGAAGACGAATAAATCGTAAATTGAACGTTATCTTCGTCTTTGTTGTGTGGTCGGGTACTCCTGCTTTCTTGAACTGGTGATTTTGAACGCCGCCGCTTTGAATGACCTTAAATAAATAAACCAAGTCCTGACGACACGTAGTTTACAAGATTATCCTGACATATATCTTACAAATACATATATAGATACGATAGAAACACACTTAACATGTGTAGTGTTGTTCTTGCAAAGAGTTTTTTCACACTTACTAGCACCAGCCTTGTTAAGGCCCATGACAATATCAGCTATCATGTCCGCTTGAAAAACTACGACTCGGACATCTGTGAGATTCTTCACTGTTTGCTGGCTGAAGTCCTCAATTGCAGAGCGCAGTGTAAGTCCAATATCAAAAGGTTTGCATCCGTAGTCTGAAATTAACTTGACTAATTACCGATACAGCACCAGCATAACAGCCGTTATTTAAACGTTGAAGATAAACATATGATACCAGGGTGAAGGTTACATCATTTCTTTCAAAGGCACAAACAGCCCTTTTGCTTTGATTGTATAATCAAATGTGTATGTACCAATAAATTTATGTTTGTAAAATTGAGAAGATATGAAACCAACGTACTTGTGCCAAGGGCTGGAAACGAGATACTTTTTAAGTTCTCATCTGCAGCTTTTCGAAGCGCGGCGAGAATAAAAGGTTGCCACGCAGATGGGTTTGATTGAGGTTTAACAAAAATCACATGTTTGGCATGTAAATTGCCTCCAACAGTCATGACAAGCCCTTCTTTTTCCATGGTTTCTTCTGTAATTGTAAACTAACTTAAACTAACTTAAAACATTTTGACTAGAAGTAGCAGTAAAAGCCAGTGAAAATAGTTCAAAGTATGTGGCAAAAGTGAAAAGAACATTTTAAAATATTACTCACTTCTAAAATTTCCATCCTGAAGTAAAGCATTTCCTGCCTTTGTTCGAATTATTTTTGTAACTTGACCTGAAGTAAAAATAAAATTGAATGTGTCGTACACAATGTATTTCCACAAAGTATCAAACCGAAAACTATCATGCATTGTTCAGGGAGAGTGATTCGGTAAGTAATACTTTTTATCCAAATCACATATCCACATTGTATTTGTAAATGTCATAATGGCCACATTAATTGTCCAACATAAAAAATCTAAGCAAAGCATCACAGTGTTCATAGTAAAAATGCTCGAAGTCTAATCGAGTACAAGCATACATGACGGGAAGTATTCGTTCATATTGCAAGAATCACATAAGCAGCTTAATCACGTGTCTGTGAATAATACACACACACACAGATCGCACATGTGTACAGCATGAAACAGTGACGCATAAATAACACGAATAAAGCTACATAAACACATATGTCTAGACGTAGACTTAACCTAGATATGTTCACGTATAAAACTGCAAGTAGAAAAATAAACAATTGTACTGATATGATGAGTAATTTGCTTACTGCTTACGGATTTTACTGCTTACATTTTTTTTAACTTTATTACTTTAACTTTATTACCTTTGTCCAAATCGAGGTCTTTGCTACAACTTGCAACAATAGCATCAACACGCTCAGATGTAATGTCCCCTGGAACAACGATCAGATTCAGACTTCCGATCTGTACATGGTTTGATGCTTCAAATAAAAAAATAAACACTTTGCATGAACACATCTATTTAATAGTGTCAAACTAGTACTTAACGTCTATACATGCATGCTATAGACTACCATATACGATTGTTATATAAAAGTGTTTTTAAAGTATATTACAGATTCAATTGAGTGCCAGTCAGATTTGACTCATACGACACCGTTACTAATGAAAATCTTCCGTCTAATGTTTTGGCATTACACATGTGTAAAAGACTTGCATTAAGTGACTTAGTCGGATGTATCTTATTTGTGTCCCGTTTAAACCTAAGCTGAAGCTATGTAATAATCTTAAACGCAGAGTAGACCTTAATAGAGAAAACAATTCTTCAACTGTCTTTCCCCCCTTACTTGGCATGAGAACCATGGTGTAGTATACTTACCATTACTTGAACCAGTAGATGCATCGCTTGGCCCTCCAGACGCTCCCTGTGCACCGTTTAAGGCATCGACGAATGCCTTCAAATACATAAACAAAGATAATATAGATATCAACCAGTGAGTGATCTTTTTTCAAATCAGTGGCAACAACAAAAATAAACAATATTGACGCGCCTGTATGTAGGTACATATTATGGTTTAGCCGTTTAACACCGAAACCTATATAAATTACACAATTCTTTGGGTGAAAGTGTTTATTTCTTTATTATAAAGTTATTTTCGAATGGGTTATGCAATGGTGAATTGTGTATTAGTTCTGTGTTGCTATGACAACAACATGTATGCGCACTTTCACAAATTCTTACGTCCAAGATGTATTTTGCCAACGTCATCACTGATGTCACTAATCCGCGTTTTGTCATGGAACGGCTCATTCACATCCTTAAATATTTTTTGACACCTTCGAAACTTATTTAATGTATGCTATGAATTGTAAGCGTCGATAGAAGAGATGATTTCGATCGGCAGAACCATTTCTAGGTTGGAATCGACCAGAGCCAGTAATTAACGCAAACAAACTATAAGGCATAAAAAAGGTTCCTATCGTCTGACCATAGGGCATGTAGATTTTATGACCATAGCTTTGGCACATGTGACATGATGTTGATCGTCAGTTCATTGAATATTATAATATGTACACATTTCACAAAGCATTAGAGCGTTAAGGAAAAGTGTCGTTATATGTGTTCATTAAAAGAACAATACAATTTGTTGCCAGCTATGAATATTCGACTTTGAGATATACATGCTCGTACCCATGTATTAAAAACTGTAGAAAAAAGAAGCTGGGCCTGACACAACGCAAATGGACCCAGTTGCTGCGTCATAGCCTATTTCTAAGAAATGATCAGTGTAAAAGTAATGTTATATGGGAAGTTTTTGCATGTGAATAAGCAATATAATGCATGTATGAGCGAATTGTAGCAAGTCGGGCTGGTTCTAGACGAATCGTTGAAATATACCTAACATCAAATATGGTTGGTTTGAATTATTTATAAGGAAAAGGGCATGATAATGTTAATGTTTTGCAAGAGAAGGGGACATTGGTAAAAGCAACAAGTGTGTCGGTATAAACTATGTGAATGCTATATTAGCAAATGCTTCAGCTAGACGACCTAGTAAAATCTCGGTTACCACGAAATAACCTTTTTGAGTTATTTTTATTACATGTGTTGATACTAAAGGAATCGATACAAATCTGTTATATCTGTTAGACTCTACATAAGGACGGGCATACTTAGGGACATCATTATATGCCTCAAACATTAAGATGCTGAATGCATACTAGTGTCATCGTTTTTCCATATTCCCACTTAAATACATAGTACGTTATTGAAAATTTTTAACTTAAAACTTGACGTACGTGTTGTGTATCAATGTTTCATAATGCACACATTTTTTAACCTTATCAGTCATGCTTGACTCGTACTCATAATGAAAACAATGACCGTACCTGATATACAGCATCGTCCTTGTAGTAGATAACTATTCTAACAAGCACAACGGATGACTTGTTATAATGCCTGGAAAACCAATCTACACTGGAAAGCATCGTTTTGGCCACGTCGGATATGGGGAACTTCTGAGCGCCTGTGCCGATGGCAGGAAAGGCGATTGAACTGTGTCCGTCTTTGTCGGCCAGTTTCAAGCATTCCGAAACCACATGTTCAATACTCTTTAAAACCAATATTAAACAATGTGTTATGGCGTTCTTTTCAGTCCATACAAATAACTCGTTTTGCATTAAAAACATGAAATACAAAAAGTACCTTAAGATCGTCTGTGGACGAATACTGTTTGACAGCCACGTGGTAAATGTGTTTGCAGGGAAGGTGAAAGTTTGCAGTGCTTGCAACTTCCCGCCCTGCTTGTATGCCGTGGGGATACATGGAGTCAAGTTCACTTTGAAGGCCCTGGCCCGCCGCGTCCGACAGGGCCCTTGATAACATGCCCTTGTTTAATTTCAAGTCCGCCGATGCAGAATTCACTATAATATCAACCTGAAAATAATGTTAAGTTCAGAACAGAATATCGGGAATGTTTACAACATGCATTATTGAACAATAATTATCTTTACAAACATGTTGACTTACTACATAAATATCATCAAGACTTTAGTCTGTAGGACACGAATGACCACACATTCCACGTTTAAATCCTAATTCCAATTCAGCAAATAGCAATCTTTTGTGGCTCAATATGAATTTTTGCATAGTAGCGTGACCTTAACTTGAGAGGTTCGAATACGTGTGCGAACTAATATTAATCAATATTTATTAATATGTATTTTTTATAAACAGTTATACACTACAACGTAGAGGATAACCGTGAGTAAGAAGTTCAAAATTTCAAAGGGTAAACTTCCTCTATGGAGGAGACCGTAAAGGTAATATGACAAGGTGTCTTTTGCAATTATTATGACTTGTTCTTTCTCACATACACGTTAGAGAGCAAGTTCTCGCGCATAGTACAAAAACACGCTGTAACTGAATTGGGAGCATTTGAACGTGCCGCATATGAAGGTATACATGACATACACGGGACATGCTTATTTCTAGATTGTGTGTCGAGAATATCTTGACCTTTTACTTTTGCTCTTGTTTACAAAAAATTCCTCATATAATTAATAAACTTCACGCGACCTTACTTTGTAGACATAACGCAATTGTTCACAGTTCACAACCCTTAACTTCTAACGCGTTAAAAAAGAATTGTATTCAATGTAACTGCTACATAATAAGCTTATCACGCAAAATCTTTTATTAAATTTATTGGTATATCAAAACTAATAAATAATGTTTGTAAACAGTTAAAATGAAACGGGTTGGTAAAAAATAATATTTATAATTTGTAGTTGTTGCATAAACGCAATAACTAATCATAACTATACAGCAAAAAAAGTTCGGGATAAACACGTGCACATTTTATGCCATGAAGGAGAACAATCGACCAATACCTGCTCCTGTTCCAATGCTGACTTTACTACTTCCACTTTCACTTTGCCAAACGACACTTCATTAGATGAACTATGTTCTGTCCTTCGTCTGGATCGCCTCGATGACGGCCTCGATTGCATATTATGAATATCTATTTGTCCCCCTAACCCGGTCTCTCCTACTTTCACTTTTCAAGACAAGAACGTTTACAACAGTTATAAACATTCAACCTTCACCTTAAGTGTATAATTGCACTTTGTTTTCTACCAAAAAGAATTTACCTATAGCAAGATTGTGTTAATACTTTGCTTCAATGAATTTTAACATTAATATTGTTAAACTCTTTGATAATCAATAACTTTACATATACAAATATATATTTGAAACATTTTTACATTAGCCAATACAGCATCCATAAATATTTGAAGTGTGAACCACATCTTGCTAATCATAAAACCAAACACTTGGGACTACACGTCCGATGTACTCTCTACGTTACTTCCAACAACAACAAAATCATTGCAAAATACCATCCATTAATCACGTTCGTACTACCCTTTTGTTACTTACATAAAATATGTGTACTCGGGTATTGCGCAAGAAGGGCGTCACAGAATGTTTTCACCGTGTTTTCACTGATGTCACATAAAATAACTTCATTGAATTTGTGGTCCTGTGATATATCAGAAATAATTTATATTTTAACGCACTTAAACAACATTATATATAGTGTACACTACAGTAAATAACTTAAAAGTTTATTTGCGAAAAGTAAAATTACATTATTTGAAAATATTCATATACAGTTAAACAAGAGGGGGTGTTCCATAAATTGATGTTTGACCAGTTCGTGTAAACGATACAAACACAAAAAATAATGTAGTATTAAGCATCATAATAATTAAAAACAGTGATCATGTCATCACATTTTTGAAACTCCGCTATTTAAACCGACCCATTTCCTCGTAATAATATATAAGATCTAAATAATAGATCACCTTTAAGTATCCATCGATTGCAGCTATAATTTCTTTGCAACACTGGTCAATTGGATAGTTGAACATGCCGGCGCTGAGAGCCGGAAAGGCAATGGACTTATAGCCACCCTTCTCAGACTCCTTAAGGCAGTTGAGAATAGCATTTCTGAGCAGCTTGTCCTCGCTGTCCTTTCCTCCTTTCCACTGCGGACCTACCGCGTGAGCCACCGCCTTGAAACCAAGGTTTCCAGAAACACCCATGTATACTTCGCCCTCTTTCACGTCGCCTTCCTGTTGTATTCTCTTCTCTGAATCTGTAGTCACCGCATCTCCTCCTGCGAAGAGTGGGAAATATCTCAAATTGCCCATTACTTTGTGCAATGTAGTAGCATATGTTGTAAGCATGTCTATACCTTTATTTCAACAATTATGTACATTTTTTTCAATATAGGTTTCAAGTAGGTATTGTAAAGCATCAAATATTTGCAGTAATTTCGCATTCCATAACTTAAGCAATGTAAACAGTTGACGTTCTATTATCCCACTTCATAAATTATCTCACAATATCGGTCAAAAGGGATCTTATTCAGCTGCGCTTAAAGAGGAACTTTAACCCAACAGTAAAGAACTTACAAAATGTAAAATGTTCTTAAGTTATATAAAATTGTGAAGGGACACAGTAAAACCATAGCAAAATGTCACAAAATGTTCAATTATATAATAAGATTTTATTGCACATGTTATGTCAGATTGTATACCATAAATGATGATAAATTTAACATGCACCTACAGTACATTGTGTACATTCTTATGTGACTGGCGTAAAATCGTATTCGACTGCTGTTAATGCATACATACCTTTTTCCTGGATGACTCGAGCAAGCCCTCCCCTGTGCTTTAACGTCCGGTTTGCAGCATTTACTAACACGTCAACTTTTAGTTCAGTTATATCTCCGGCAACGACACTTATCTGAAACAAAATAAATTAAAACCTTACTCATTATGAAATACATACCTTTATAATATCAACAATAAAGTATTTTTAATAATTGCTTCTCATATCACACATTCAAAAAATAATACTAATACAAATACTGATTCGCTTAATATATATATATATATATATATATATATATATATATATATATATATATATATATATATATATATATATATATATATGTATATATATATATATATATATATATATATATATATATATATATATATTATTGAAACCGCTTGATAATGATATAGAACATAGTATTGAGTATTTCTTACCTTTGTTCCGTTTACAGTCACCTCTGCGCATGGTGTCGGTTTCTTAAATGTCATTTTACGGCCCTCGGATATCCCAATCCGAATTGATGTGGAAAACCCAGATTCTTTCGACTCGATAACGCATGGCCCATGTGACTCTGCCTTCTGTATGCACTCCATCCCCTTATTACAACAAAAGTACTGTTTGATGTTCGGTTTCTCGATTTCGTGCGCTTCAGCAAGTAGTTTGTCTGCCAACGCAACCAACGCTTTCCTTACCGGTTTTATACTTGCTGACGTTCCTGGAAACGCATGCTTATTATGTTAATTCGTTCTGAGGATTGACGTTAATATGATGATTGTGTGACTGACCTAAATTGTAATTGGTCCTATGTTATTCACTGATGGTAAGTATCTTGAATATGGATAAATATTCTAATTGAAAATTCATTAAGATGGCATTATAGATATTTTTGCGTAATCTTAAATCAGCATTTTTCCAAATTAAATATTGAACTTGGCTTCATATGTCATATAATATATGTACCTTCTATCTCAATGCATCCGTTGCTGAGAATGTCAATTTTTTCTACACTCTTTCTTATTTGCGACACCTCTGTGTCCATGTGTTCTTTCATGAACTTTGCCCTTGAGGCATCAACCGAGAAGCTTTCTATATAAACAACATTTTTGCTTCGAAATTCTTCAACGGCATCTTGTACTTTATCCTCCATAGTTGGCGTGGTAAAGATGCATAACTGCATCAGCTTATCATCAATCCTGATCTCTAGGCAGTATTTGCACATAGACCTCAACCCGTTTTCCAAAGTTTTCCATTTTTCGGAAGAAATGGCTTCTAAAGAATGTTTATCTAATGTTACAACAACTTTGGACACTGCATGAACAATTATATGTTCCATCATTTGTAAATCATCTCTTTCTTTGGTGTACATAATAACGGAATCTTCATAGATTTCCCAAATATCAGTGAGATTTTTTGTGTTCATTTCCTTTGTTATAGCCTTTTGAATATCCATACGCTTAAGTAAACGAGCATGCTCAGGTTCAAGTGAAATTTTCTTCGATTCGATGTCTTCAATTTCCATATAAATATTCCGAGTACATTCATCTACATCCTTCTTCTTACCTGTTAGAGTGATCTCCATGTAAGGTGCTTTTTCACAATATTCCATCCGGACGGCATGTGTGTGCTTATCAAAACCTGACTTCTTCAAGTATTCTCCTTTGAAACGTTTAATCGAAATAATCTGAGAAACCGCCTCTTTGCCCGCTTTATAAGTTGTTTCCGTGGCCTCTATATTTTCTAACACTGCTATCCATGTAGAATCTATAATAGATTCTTCTGCAACAAGTATAATAAATCCATTATTGTTTTCCATGAAAAGAGCTACACGATCGGGGTCTGAAATTATAACCTTCTGCAAACCTTCCTTTACTGGCGCCCACATTTCGCTATCAACTGAACGCTTCTTCACTACGACTCGTTCAAAAGCATCGTGTACAATTTTCCTTGTCGTCTCTTCCCAGTTCTTAAGCTTACGGAATGCCGGGTCGTATTTTGCAACGGTACATTCAACAGTTACATTGTCATCCGAGTAGTTCACGGATGCGGAAAACATCCGTAATTCTTCATTTAATATGACCTGCATCGCCGGTTGTTTTCTGAAATACTTCAGCTTGTATTGGTCGTATGACTCTTCGTCTAAAGTAAAACTACGTTTGTGTGGTCCAACGGCTGCTTCACATTCGTCTGGTAAGCCTAGTTCAAGGCGATAGGGTGCCACCTTTATAGGTACCGAGTTCAAAGTATGGTCTGTCTTATTGCAAACGCTTTCGACCACTGTAAGACAAAAACATATATATAAAAAGTCGCGCGATTCTCGTTGTATCTGTCAAAGTACGAACCGTACACATTTCAATACGACGTCCCAATAGTATTCTTTTATCTTTTGTGTAACATGGTGTTACTGTATTGATGTTGTTTCTCTACTAACATCCACGAAACAATCAGCAGACAAATTGCATCCTTCTACTAAAATATAGATAGTTACCAACACTATTTAAAACAACATTAAAGGAATAATCGTACCTTTATGGTCCACGAAGTGCACAATACAATATCCGTCCTCCAAATGCTCGGATTCCACGCTCTGAACAGGTCCACCAGCGCTGCGTTTCGTGTTTTCAAAGTAGAACAGCACGATGTCGTGCGTGCATCCTTCTGGCAGCTCATACACTACTATAGACCTGCTGACGGGAACCTGGTGGGCCTCAATGTGTTTACCTTTTAGTTTATATTTAGCACACACATCGACAGCTTTACTGATTTCTGTAATTGGTACGTTACACAACGGCATTTCTTTTAAACATAAAATATAGATGACGCTGACTATAGCAACATAACAACTAGCTAACTAGACATAAACGAGACAACGAAAACGTTTAATGATGTATCATAACATGTTGATCAATCGGCTACTTTCAAGAAAAGTAAAATGAAAAAAATAAAATTAAAAAAATAACGCTTTCTGCGCAGATTGAGGGTGTTCTGTTTGTTATCTATACAAAAATGGAATGTTTCATTCTTACCTATAGGAGAGTTGAAATCAACAACAGCAGTTAATTTTCTTCTACATATAACAATTGTGGGAGCCTCGTGAAGATGAAGTTTTGCTTCGAGAAATAAGGCAAATTCTTCCTCGCTGAGTTCTTCAGGTAAATGCTAGAACAACAACCATTATAAGTATCTAGCGCATTATAAATTAGAATAGTATTACAGATAAAAGAATGATGGTTTAACTAAACATATTAGATTGTAAGCCTCGACTTGTGCAGACTAAACTTGTTTTAGAATTGGTCATGAACGCTGAATCAATTAAGGCCGTTGCAAGTTACAGCCAAAGGTAAACCCGGATAATCAAGAGCAATTGTGCGTTGGTTAACTGACCGTACTGATATAACTGAAACACGGCTCAAAACGGCGAAAATCCCAACTGAAGGACAAACACGCCTAAACGTTTTAATATATAATAAAACACATATTTTGTTCGAAATTTATCCCCTAACACGCTCAGTCCTTCTTGAAGATTTATTGCTTCAAAAACGTTCTGACTTCTCATACCATTTAACACTGTACTTATAAGATCAACTACGAGTAAATTCTAACTTACTGTGAACATAACTGCTTTGTGATTGATAAGAACAGGTACCGCGTTCAGTTTACATTTCCCAAGCGTATGTTCTGCTTGTGATACATTTCGTGCAGCTGAAATGTTGATTATATTGTAACAGCGCAAACATTCAACACAATGCTGCAATGACCTTTATATTTACATTTATGAAACTGTGGCTTGAGGTCATAGAAGCAGAAGTAAGTTATTTAACCCACATATGAAATGTAAACTCTGCTTTCCTTAATGAATTTGTGAATAAATTATACTCTAATAAGTATACATTTTAAACAGAAACTTTTTCTTGTTATTTTTGTAACTATCACAAAGGCGTTTAACGCAAGTGCCTTTATGTTACAATTCATGGCAATACGTCATCTACAACACTGAACATACTTCCGTTTTCGTTTACGCTACTAACGTACATGTTTTGTCTTTAAAAGTAATGAATGCATGTCCTTCTGAGCGACTAAATGCCTCAATCTCTCCTCCGCGTGATTTGTTTGTGTTCTCGAAGTAATACCTCAGACAATCGTCAGACACTTCATCGGTAAATCCCGTAACCTGCGGCGGAAATGACAAAGCTGGTATACAAGTATTGAGTTTGATTGCATAGACAACATTGTTTATGTTGATTTAACACAATATAGCTTTGCAATTACATATGTATAGAGATGCAATGGTAATTATATGGCAGTATTGATTTGAAGTAGCGAAATTGTAAGCTTTTAAACATTATCCAAGTTACGCATTATGTATATAATTGAGTGTGCCATCATTATTCACTTCACTTATGACACGGTGAACGTCTTAGATATTTTGTCTTGATTATATTACCACAATTTCACGTTATTTTAAATTAATTTAAATTATTCGTATGCACTATATATATTTTTTACATATATTTACAGATGAGTGGGTTAAAACTTCAGATTTCAGAGCAGTCAAATAGTGTAACTTTAAAATTAGCCACGTAAGGAAAACTTCCACGCTTCATGTAAGCTACATCTTTCAATGCAAAAGAATCATATTTTATTCGGCCGAGAAATCATACGCACAAGCGTCTGAGCAATTTGAATGAAGATTGCGCCAACAAATGTGAGTTCTATTGTGTCCACATGCTTTTTAATTAATTTGACCTGGGCACAAAGTTGTTTAACTAATGTCTTACTCGGCTGAGATATCATTGTGACAAATGTTCTGACCAAGTCTCTTGAAGACTGTGCAATAAATGCGGCCTCTAGAGTGTGCTCAAGGCAAGTCTAGATGACGCATGACGGTCGACGAACGACAGAAAAAAGACAATCACAAAATATCATCCCGGGCGCTATGTGACTGATGCGTTGTGTTAGGGTGTGGCATAAGAGGAAGTACCTCAACGGTGTCGGAATCGTCCGCATGGTTGTCTTTGTCGCGTCTTTCTTGTTCATCACCTGAAGATCTACGCACATCGATCGGTCGGCAATACTCTCCAACCGCTGCTTCACATTCGTCTGGTAAGCCTAGTTCACGACGAAAGGGTGCCACCTTTATTGTTACCGAGTTCAACGTATGGTCCGTCTTATTGCAAACGCTTTCGACCACTGTAAGACAAAACAATATACATGTAAAAAAAAACTCGAGCGATTCTTGATGCATTTGTCAAAGTTCCAACCGTACACATTTCTATACGACGTCAAAATAGTATTCTTTTATGTTTTGTGTAAAATGTTGTTACTATATGATGATTTTGTTCGCCTAACATGCACGAAATAATCAGCAAACCTATTGCATCCTTCTACTAAAACATAGATAGTTTCCCAACAATATTTAAAACAACATTAAAGGAATAGTTGTACCGTTATGGTCCACGAAGTGCACAATACAATATCCGTCCTCCAAATGCTCGGATTCCACGCTCTGAACAGGTCCACCAGCGCTGCGTTTCGTGTTTTCAAAGTAGAACAGCACGCTGTCGTGCGTGCATCCTTCTGGCAGCTTATAACCTACTATAGACCTGCTGACCGGAACTGGATGGGCCTCAATATGTTTACCTTTCAGTTTATGTTTAGCGCACGCATCGACAGCTTTACTGAATTCTGTAATTGGTACGTTACACAACGGCATTTCTTAACGACATAAAATATATATGACGCCGACTATAGTAACATAACAGCTAGCTAAGTATACATAAACGAAACAACGAAAACGTTTAATAATGTATCATAACATGTTGATCAGTCGGCTACTTTCAATAAAAGTATATGCCCGAAAAATAAACACGAAGAAGCCGGGCAAATAATAATGTTAACCCATTTTTTCCTAGCGTCTAGAAAAATGCCTTGGCAAACAGCGTAGACCCAGATGATACGCCGCATAATGTGGCGTCTCATCAGGGTCTGCGCTGTTTGCTTAAAGGAATTTCTATAAGAAATATTCTAAATATAGAAATAAATAAACTAGATGTCCCTTGTTTTGGAAATACATTGATCCAATTTAGAAACATGGGAGAGTCCACTAGGCATAAATGGGTTAATGTTTAATCGCGCATACACTAATCAAATTGAACTTAATCTATCAAACACATAAATTATCATTCATTACATGTTATTGACATAAAACGCAATACGTAATCAGATTTTTAAAAGCTGAAGAAATGGGCAGGCTTCTCTCTTAATTGACTGTTTATTTTTGGTATGTTTAATTAACAATAATGAAGAGTACCAGTCGCATTATCTAAACAAGAATGGAATGTTTCATTCTTACCTATAGGAGAGTTGAAATCAGCAACAGCAGTTAATTTTCTTCTAGATATAACAATTGTGGGAGCCTCGACAAGATGAAGTTTTGCTTCGAGAAATAAGGCAAATTCTTCCTCGCTGAGTTCTTCAGGTAAATGCTAGAACAACAAATATTATATGTATCTAGCGCGTTATAAATTAGAATTGTATTGTAGATAAAGAATTTTGTCTTAACTAAACATATTAGATTGTAAGCCTCGACTTGTGCAGACTAAACTTGTTTTGGAATTGGTCATGAACGCTGAATCAATTGAGGCCGTTGCAAGTTACAGCCAAAGGTTAACCCGAATAACCAAGAGCAATTGTGCGTTGGTTAACTGACCGCCATGATATAATTAAAACCCGGTTAAAAACGGCGAAAATCCCAACTGAAGAAGCAAACAAGCTTAAACGTTTAAATATATAATAAAACACATATTTTCTTGGAAATGAATCCCCTAACCCTGTCAGTTCTTCTTAATGATTCATTGCTTCAAAAACGGTCTGACTTCTCAAACCATTTAACACTGTACTTATAAGATCAACTACGAGTAAATTTTTACTTACTGTGAACATAACTGCTTTGTGATTGATAAGAACAGGTACCGCGTTCAGTTTACATTTCCAAAGCTTATGTTCTGCTTGTGCTACATTTCGTGCAGCTGAAATGTTGATTATATTGTAACAGCTCAAACATTCAACACAATGCTGCAATGACCTTTATATGTACATTGAAGAAACGGTAGCTTTAGGTCATAGAAGCCGATTGAAGTAAGTCATTTAACCCACATATGAAATGTAAACTCTGCTTTCCTATATGAAGTTGTAAATGAATTATACAGGAATAATTATATTCCATAAACAGAATCTTTAGAGACATTCTTGTTACTATCAAAAAGGCTTTTAACGCAAGTGCCTTTACAATTCATAGCAATACGTCATCTACAACACTTAACATACTTCTGTCTTTGTTTAGGCTACTAACGTACATGATTTGTCTTCAAAAGTAATGAAGGCATGTCCTTTTGAGCGACTAAATGCCCCAATCTTCCCTCCGCGTGATTTGTTTGTGTTCTCGAAGTAATACCTCAGACAATCGTCAGACACTTCATCGGTAAATCCCGTAACCTGCGGCGGAAATGACAAAGCTGGTATACAAGTATTGAGTTCGATTGGATAAAAACCATAACTTATGTTGATCTTACACAAGTTAGCTTTGCAATTACATATGTATAGTGATGCAATGATCATTATGTTACAGTATTGATTGGTAGTAGCGAAATTGTAAGCTTTTAAACATTATCCAAGTTACGCATTATGTGTACAATGTTGTGTGCAATCATTATTCACTTCACTTATGACACGGTCAACGTCTTAGATATTTTGTCTTGGTTATATTACCACAATTGTACGTTTTTTTAAATTAATTTAAATTATTTGAATGAAATTTATATTGTTTTGCATATATTTACGGATGAGTGGGTAAAAACTTCAGATTTCAGAGCAATAAAATAGTGTAACTTTGAAATTAACCACGTAAGGAAAACTTCCACGCTTCATGTCAGCTACATCTTTCAATGCAAAAGAATCATGCCCCGTGTTCACAAAACATTTTCTGCAATCGAAAATCGATTTTGCTTGTCATTGAAATGGATTTCCATTGTAGTTGATAGGCAAAAATGAAAATCGATGTCAGTTAAAATCGACTTTCGATTGCAAAATCGTTTTGTGAACACGGGGCTAGGTCAGAACATTTGTCACAATGATATTTTAGCCGAGTTCGAAATTTGTTAAACAACTTTGTGCCTTGGTCAAATTAATAAAAAGGCATGTGAGCACAAAAGAACTCACATTTGTTGGCTCAATCCTCATGCAAATTGCTCAGACACTTGTTCGTATGATTTCTCGGCCGAATGAGATATGGCCCCGTGTTCACAAAACGATATTGCAATCGAAAATCGATTTTAACTGACATCGATTTTCATTTTTGCCTATCAACTACAATGGCAATCAATTTTCAATGACAAGCAAAATCGATTTTCGATTGGAAAAAATGTTTTGTGAACACGGGGCCTACAGGTCTCTTGAAGATTGTGCAATAAAATACGGCCTCTATAGTGGGCCTATGTAGATGACGCATGACGGTCGACGAACGACAGACAAAAGACGATTACAAAATATCACCCCGAGCGCTATGTGACTGATACTTTGTGTAAGGGTGTGTCATAAGAGGATGTACCTCAACGGTGTCAAAATCGTCCGCATGGTTGTCTTTGTAGCTTCTTTCTTTTTCATCACCTGAAGATCTACGAACATCGGTTAGTTGACAATACTCTCCCGAAGGATTGTCTTGTTGGTCGTTTCTCTGTTCATATGAAGGTCTCGAGTCATCGGTTTGTTTAACATACTCGTCCGAGTACTGGTTTTCCGGTACAGGTGTAGCCACTGGCGCCATTGGAAGAATTGTCAGCCTATGTCCCTTTAACTCGCACGGATTTTCGCGGTGCGTTTTTAGCACGAATCTAGCGTCTGTAATAAGAGAAGCAATGTGGAACTTTCACGGTTTTTCTTGGTGTTGTAGCACAAAACAAGCGTTTGTATTATGAAAAAAGGAACAGTTTTTTTAAAAACGTATTTTATTCATTAACTCTTTGAAACATTATTTCACGGAAAAAAACATGTCAAGCATAGAACATAGTGCACAGTTTTTGAACTTTTAGAAGCACATTATGCTTTATTCTTTTACGCAAATAATGCAAGTATCTTCGTTAACTTGTTTAAGCAGTTTTATTCGGTAACATCTAGTGTAATCGTTAATCTTGAGCAAAAGTTATCATTTTGTCACTTATTCCAAACTGATGAAATAACGCAACTATTTTTCTCGCCATAAGTGTTTCATATATCAGCTATTGTTTTTATTTTGTAAAAGAATTGTGAAGATAATATTTTAAAATATAGACGGTTTGGAGTGGTTCTGTGTAACAATGTCAATTCCATGTAGTGAAAGGTTATAAATGTAGTACCTTCCGGGTTATCAAATGTCACCGTCGCCTCGTTGTTTCCTAACAGAACCACTTTTTTCACAGATGGGACTTGATTGAACGGTTTGCTTTCGAAAAACATTTCTAACATTTCCTCCGACATATAGGCGTCAGGTACATTCTTCACCATAACGGCACATTCATCTTTAATACACAATTGAAAATATTAGAAAATGTAAAAGCAACGTGTACATCATACTTTGTATATATTTTTAAACCACATATCAGCAGATAGAGCAGACCTTCGCACTTTTAGAACGTTGCACTGTCCTTTGTATTAGCAGAGCAATAATAAATGCGACAATTGCAGCAGGAATGATTGTTACTTAATTGCTATGTCTGTTATTAACAGATTTTATACATAAAGTCTCAAGTCTAATGTAACTTTACAGAACCTCATCAGATTTTACCGGACCTCGTTCTTCTTTAACGCAATCTTTGATTTAATTTAGTTCTATCATATTGACGCAAACAGTTTTTTTTTTATTAAACATTCAATACAATGACGACTAAAATTCGGTGTATTCTGTTATTGCATATAGCAAAATTTTCAATTAAAAGTGAAGAAAGCTTTGTTTTGTTTTTATATATCCCAAGTGTTTTAACAGCAATATTTAACCCTATAGTACTCAGTAAAACATTAAAGCCGTTAACAATCCTTACTTTCGCATCAAATGTTAACAAGGTCAAGGAAAACGGGAAGTTCGTAACGTTCCCCTCTTACGCTTTACAATCATAACAAGTAGTGAAATCCGCTAACTTCCTTTCAACAAATAAAAACCCATTGTTTTTCGCTTACGTCACGTGAATCAAAGCAGGATTTGAGTGGTTCTGAGAATAGGACTTTGAGCTTTTTCTGTCGCCAGTACAGATAACAATTAGGCTCGATTGGTTCGTAATGAACCGTGCTATTGTATCGTTAACCTATCTATCGAAGTATAAAAAAAGAAAGGATATCGGAAATGTTCGAGGTTCTACGTATTTTGCATGGATTTATTGCAACTGTGTGTTTTATGTTAAGGCATTGTCTCTATTTGTAATTGCCTATTTTGTTATATATGCTTGTGATTATGCATAACTTGGGCTCTTTCTTACACACAGGAAAGGTAATTTCCTGCCTACGTTTACGGGTAAAGTTCATCTACTACCGAAACAGCTTCATATAATTTCAGTTCACTATGTTTTAATTATCCGGGTTAACAGTTATTTGAGGAACTAAATAACATCTTGTTAGTCAAGAACAGATTTTGACAATTTCGTCAGATCAAGAAAAGGGATCTAGTTCATCGCTAACGTCTAACCCTTTATTAATGAACACATTTTCAATTTCCCAATAAACGCCCATGCAAAACCTTTACAACTGGTTGCATACAGTTACTGACAAAAAAAACAACGCTTGGAAAAAGACATAAACTCCTTAGAGGTAGTAATGACGTGTTGACAATATAGTTCAATAAGAGACAGAGTCAGTAACAAAGAATACACTCGATTCATATTTACAAGTTACTGTCATTGAACAGACTTACAAAACGAGACAAACCTGACGATCCTTTATTTATTGCATTTAGCTGAGACTGAGTTTTGACACCATTTTGTTCAGTTTGCGCAACCGGATTATTTTCAGCTTTAGAAAATCCGTTTGTGTCCGATATGATCTTATTGGCTAGCCGGATACGAATTACTGCCCGCTTGTGACGTCAATTTGTTACTATGTATTGTAATTTTCTTTTATTTAGACAATAACAAAAGTCAGAGCTGGGTCGAAGCATTAGGCTTTGTGGTTTTATACAATAATATTTTTTTTAAGTTCCTTGTGTAAGTCTTTGTGTAACTGGTTACCCCCAAAGTGAGGTCAGCTTTCAATCCTTACGCATAATTCGAAAAACATAATTGGTAGAGGAGCACATTACGATGTTGTATACCAAATATTAAACCTAAGCAGTGTGGTTTTAGAGAAGAATGTTTATTTATGTTTTCATAAATACAACACATTTTGGGCCTCTTGACCATGTAAACCCACAAGCAAGTTGTGCTTATGAAAGCTAATAAAAAGTTATTAACCGGTAACATGAATAAGCAAGGATGAAAAAGTGCATTCGTTTTAACGGGTAAAAGCAAAACAAGCATCGCTCACCAAGTACGGGAAGTTCGTTTAGACTGCTCTTATCACTAGCAGTCATGGCTTGTGTGTTGATAGACTCGTATGCGCCTGGAAAGTCATAAAGTATGATAATCGTTTGTCCTAGGATGAATAATCAATAACAACAGATTAATAGATATATAATTTTCTATAAATTGATACATTTTTAATGTTGTAGGCACGTGTAAAATATTAAGCAGTTTTCGTGCAAGCCAGGGGGTATTAGAAAGCACATAAAAAGACATATGACTTACTGAAGATAGATATTTATAACTAGCTAATTTTCAGATTGTTTCTTAGTTTTGAGTTTCAACACTCTTCGTGGTAAAAATCCATTTAAATCGTGGTTCTATTTGCTTTTTGATATACTGAAGCTTTTCTTTCGTTTAAGGAGCCGATATTTTAAACATGTTTCCTTGGCAGGTGTGTGATTTCGCTAGTTTAAACGAAATTTATATATACGCTTCTAAAACTGAATTTTAACAATTATCATTTACCGGTAGTTTAAACGTGAACACGTGACTTAAGATATTAAAGGTATTCCCCTATTAATTATTTTCGTATTTAATTATAATCCATTCACATATAAATCATGTATATTGGTGTGGACTTTTTTTATTGAATCGGATATTACATTTAATTTTAAAACATGTGAAACTGCTAGCACTACAAATTATGAAATGAATTTAAAAACGGAAAGGAACTGCGATTATTATTGATATTGTACACAAACTTCATTGAACCATTTAAAATAAAAACTTTTATAAATAATGGATCCAAACCGAAGAGAACCGACAGTTTATTAAGACTTATACATATGTACACTGTCGTTAAAGCATACAGAGATAAATAAAGTATTGGTATGAATGCTTACCCGACGCAAGCACTGTTGTTTTCGGGACCTCAGGCAATGGTCTACTGCCTCTTTTTGACATTGTTCACAAACGAGATCTAAACTGACACTGACATCGACCTAAAGCAAAAGAGGAAGTGAATTTGAAATTGAATGCGTATGTTACTAAGAACTATTTATACGTTTGAGTTCTGGTAATCAGTACACTTGACCTATACATGTTTACTGATGCGAATATGTACACGTATTGTGCATCTTTGACACAATATTATCGAAAACCTATTATTCAATAATTTATTTCATTAAAAAAACATTCAATAAATTAATATCACATTTACTGAAAATAATTATTCGCACCAGTAAAATTTATATTGGTATATTTCGTGAAATGCGATTTAATTTTAAAAAAGACTTTCAAAACTGTATAATAATGTTTCGTTGTTTCTATATTTATCAATTTATTGTTAATGTAATGAAATCTTTAATTTCATGATAGATTT
The DNA here is from genome assembly GCF_020536995.1 of Dreissena polymorpha. Lineage (NCBI taxonomy): Eukaryota > Metazoa > Mollusca > Bivalvia > Myida > Dreissenidae > Dreissena > Dreissena polymorpha. Next base: position 48,492,090 of record NC_068362.1, read on the forward strand.
AAGCACAAACAAAAGATATGTTTGTGAAACTCAATGTCCCCTACTGCGCATCTTTGAAGCCATTTATTTGACCTTTGACCTTGAAGGATGACCTTGACCTAGACATTTCACCACTCCAAACGTGCAACTCCATGATATACACATGCATGCCAAATATCAAGTTGCTATCGTCAATATTATGGGACAGACACACAGACACACACATACAATGACAGACAGACAGGTCAAAGACAATAATCCCCCGATCATTCGATCCGGGGGCATACAAATGCGTCAGTCAATAACCGATTTGTTGGTTATACATGTCCGAAATATATCGCGGTTGCGATAAATCGTGGTGGGGAAAGAGGAAGGACACTTGGGAGTCACTTGCAGGAGGTGGGGTCTGTTTGTCACATGCCAATATACAAGTCCTTTGTTATCAGGTGATCAGTAATGGGCCCCCATTATTGTATGCTATAATTGTATGCTATTGGCAAGTTTATTATTATGATAAGCGGATTAGTGAGACCGAATAACCGTTAACGAGTGTTTGAAACAGTGAAACCAATTGCCAATTGGTCATATTCAATTACTAACACGGTCAAACTGATAATAATCTTACCTTTATCAGCGACAATTAGAGAAGGTGCGAACATTATTGTTTATAATTAGTGTTCGCAAACTCCTTAGCTAAGTTTTCAATAAGGTTTCAAGAGTTCTGCATCGTATGTATTTGGTCATTTTAAGAACAGTAGTTGTCCGAAATGTCTCTTTTCATAATGTAAATGAATTATGCAAATTAAAATTAATACGCTGTAACTCCAATATGACACGGATTACGGGGTCCAAGTATTGAATTTTTTTTTAATAATTTCATAAAGACAAACATACGCCGCTTTTCGTAAGTATAAAATGAACAGTGCATTATGGGACAACGGTTCGATAGGGCACAGTTTAGATTAAATTGTAACAACCAATGCACTAGTGAGTTAAAATTAAATTGAATGCAATAGATACAAAGAAATGTTTTATTGTGTTATACGCGATCATGCAAAAAACCTGCTTCCCGGGGATTTCCTGAAAATCGCGCAAAAATTAAAGTGAATTTCTGTAAACAATTACCCTACGTTTGGATGGAACGAATAGTAATGATTGATACTTTTTCTTTACCTGTTAGGTCTTCAATTGCATTTGAGCAGACAATACTAACATTTATATTGTCAACAAATAGCAATGATTTGAAACATGTATCGTAAAACTTGTCAACGCTGTCAATGATTAAAATATCGATACACGAAACACAAGTAATTTTTACACCTGTATTGAAATTAAACGCAAACAACCAAACAAAAACCAATATGTTCTAAATTAATTTGCAATCAATGCGCAGAATGTCAGGTGTTGATCACACATTGTAAACTTTTAATTTCATTTATTGTCATTCATTGTCATTTATCCGGATCCGCTGCGTGGTGGTTGTATAATCTGCAACAACACTGAAAAACACAATATACACAATGGGCAATAAAGTTGTTTATTATAAGCGCTAATCATTACAATTCTACATAAACGAAGTCAACGCTTTCGATACGGCTGTACTGCACACGCGTTTTACAGCAATGTCACGTGTCAGTTAAGTACATTGTGAAACCTGCACCCATTTGTGTCAAAATCGGAATTATCTTGATTACAAAACAGACGCAGTATTGTATGCGTGGATTAAATTTGATTTTAATGCATCATACCTACGGTAATTCAGTCTTAATTGTGTTCAAACATAATCGTTCGTTATGATCTTAAATTCGTCAATCAGTCGACTGACGAAATACACGAAAATTAATGCCTGACGATTAATAATGGTTTAACAGTATTATAGAAATTTCCATGTGAACTGGTACGGTGTTGGTAGTTAAAGGCTGACACAACCAGGACTTTGTGAAGGATCAGAATGTTTCTAAACGATTTGAAATAAAGTTAACACATGATGAAACAGCATGTTTTGGTTTGGCCTCGAATAAAATACAAGAGGATGGTAACAAGTCAATTTCTCTCCTACTAATGTTTGCGGAGTTTTAATATTTCTTTTAGTGGCGTAGACAGACCCAAATTTTAGGCGAAGCAGTATCTTTAGGTCATTCTATGGGGGGTCCGGGGGCATGCTCCCCCTTAATTCTTTTATACCTAGAACATCTCTGGTGCGTTTTAAAGGCCATTTAAACCACATTTTATACCTAAATTATCGGAATCGTGGACGCTACATATGACCGTTTGGTATCAATAAAGTTAACAATAAACGATGTTTGAAGTTGCAATTATGTAACAACCTTAACTACAGAAAAATAGTCATATAATTCATTTGAAGTAAAACACCCGATTCTAGCTCGGTACGTTCCGATGTCCATCACGATTATAGCATCGAAGTGTACAGTGAGACTTTGTTTAATGTACGGATATTCCAAATAATTTTGCTGAGCCATTTTGGCATCAATTAAAGTAATTAAATTGAAATAATTATCTGCCCCAACATGAACCAATTGTACTCGATGATAATATTTGTTTGTGAATATCATAGTGCTTAAAATTCGTTACATTGTCTCAATTTCTTAAATAGATTTTGTTCTTTGACATAAATGTTCCATTTTTTTATTGTAATCTCAACACTGCTCTACACATTTTAGCCGAGGCAACTGCATTGGTGTGCCTCAGCGTGGCTACGACGCTGTCTTTATTTTGGATACAATCTTAATTTTTAATTTATTGTGAAAAACAAGACATGTATCATAACCACTGTGACCAGAGTTTAACTTATTTTAATATAGATGTTGTTGCTGTTTTTTTATCACGAGTAAAAGGCGTGATAAGTGTTGATAGGCTGCTTTAAGCGCACAAGAGTTAGGTTCTTTTAGGAAAGTTCAATACCAAGGGAATATTAAGTTCCGACTTTTTTATGACTGAAAATTAGCCCTGGGGTGTTGTGTTTAACTAAAAACCTGACTGTTTTGATATGAGGCATGACAGGCCTTAAATCTATAACAAACATAATAACAAGATCACCAAATGTTCTAAGGCGCTCACCTATGACCTAAACAACTTAAAACTGCCCCTTCACCTCACACTTATGTTTAAGGGAAAATATCATTTTAGAATTCAGCCAGGAAATCTTAACAACACAATTTTTTAAATGTTTTGAGCAAGATCGACCATAAGTGTGTAAAATGTGTCTTTTTATTTAGTCAACATTTTTTTTCATACATCAACATAAGAAAAGCTGCTTTGCCTCATTGTGGTAATTTTTTTTTCAACAAACACGAACCATATTTCAATCAGCCGCGAAATTATGATATTTAATCTTTATTATTATCTTACAACACTCTACTTCCGTTTTGAGTGACGCTGAAATCCTGGTGTTGGTGGTACTTTCAGTCTGAAAAATAAACTTAAACATACCCTTTAGAGAAAAACAGCATGAACATTATCAATATATTGGTCAGCTAGCTCCATGGAAATGCCATGGACTGCAAATCTGAGGATTGTGTGGTTCAGTTCACAGCTGGTCATATAAGATTTGTGGGGAATCTTTAATATAATATTTGTACAGCCTTTTTTTCCCATACCTCTTATTCAAGAAGGACAATTGTCACTTCTAAGCTTAAGTATGCGCACTTGATAATGGTTAATCAAGCATACTTGCTTGACAATTGTATGGTTTCGAAAGAAAGAGTGTAAACTTTAAAAGGGCATATTAAGTGCTAAATAGAGTATTATATTTAGTCCCTATATTATGTTAGACTCAAAATTAAAAAAAAATCATATTTGGATTTTTCACTGTGCCACAGGCATTTTCTGCAACCATTCCCGGGCAATTCTTATAAATATTATATTTTTCCGTAATGGATGCGTAAAAGTTCCAACTGAAGGCTCCCTCCAAAAAACATTCATAAATAAAAAAATTCAACATTTAGTTTGATTCCAACGAATCTCTATGAATTAAACTTAGTAAATATAGTATTGAAAACATTTTATCTCAATCTTAATTTTTTTTAGCATGACAACAAACATCAATTTCCAAATTCTAGTCAAAACGACGTGATATTCAGCGATCCAAACACAGGCCCTTTTTATAAGTTGCTACCCCTCATTTTTATGTAATAATGAATGATATATGAAATTACATTGTGAATGACTGACCAGCCCAATTATGCTAGCTTGCAATGTATTTACGTGGTAGCCAGATCAATTCTAGGAAATGTTTTTGCAAGTTTGCTGTTTGATGACAGCCTTACGGTAGACTGCGAACAGGCATTGATTTATTTATTTAGTATTAAGTCCCTGCAGAACCATATGTTGTAATATATGGCAAATACTTATCACAAAAATGTTATCCCTGGATCATGGCCATTTGACCAGGAGCAAATAATCACTATATATAGGACCTCAATATAATATCATTTTAAAATAGATAATTTACCGCGTTCTTTGGTGTGAACTGTGGGGATTATAGTGGGCAGTGTAGTTGTTTGATCTTTACATTTGCAGATCGTATGTACAGCGTCTGACAGACATGCTGATGATACATGCTCAGCCTCCGGCTTTACTTATAATAATGTATCTGTCACAAACCCTTGGATAAGGGGGGATTTTTTATGATGGCAAACCAAGGTCATGGTGCAACAGCTTTTGATTTAAATTTATGCAAAAGATGCAAAGTCTGATCTAAACAATGCAATGCTAAAGAACATAAATACTCAAATGTTCACGAGTTGTTTTCATGTTGAAAATGTATTTCCTAGAAAAAGAGGCAGATGTTCCATTATTCAGATACATAGCTACAGGCTATTGCTAATTAAAGGGACCGTTTCACGTGTCGGTAAATTGACACAATTAAAACAAAATGTTTCAGATTCGCCAATTTTTGTTGTAGTTATGATTTATGTGAGGAAACAGTTATACTGAACATTTTCAATGCTCTAAAATATCCATCATAGGCATCGTTTGACAATTTAAAAGCCTGAAAGTTATAAAATGTTGCAATGCAAAACGACTGAATAATTTGGAGAGTTCTGTCATTGTTGTAATATTTGTGAAACTACGAGGATTGCTTATGTAAAGTATAAAATACATCACTGATTGTATGAGCATAAATGGCTGAGTGGTCTAAGCGTTAGATTTTTACTCAAGAGGTTAGTGGTTCGAGCCAAGTTGAGGGTTACTTTTTGCTTTCTTTAATTTTATTATTGTCTTTTACTGGAGCTTTTTAGATCCATTGTTTACATTTATCAATATAAAGTATTTAATGACAAAATTCAATACATGCCAAAATCAGTAGAAAGGTTCCTTTAATATACCCAATGGTTTGAAATAAAATAGATGCAGACAGTCAGCATATTCAGTCCGAAGTATGTATTATTTCTTGGAGTTACATCATCGTTAGCAGTGGTAGACTTAAACTTCTTTAGTATGCTATTAAATATATAACCTCCAACTTGTGTTATTATAAAGTCATTTGACGACATGTATATACATTTGTATTACAAACCTCTCCACTACGACAATACAACAATAGAACAACTCAACAGTATAGGACTTAGGTCCCAAAATAAAGCTCCAAAGTCAAAAGAATAATACACACTGGACTACTTTTTATATTCAGCGATATTCAGAGTTATATTTCAGTTTTTTCACTTAACCTGGACGTCACTAAGATATATTTACCTTTACTGTGTGAGTCATGAGAAGTTATGATGCCCTTAAAGGCCCACCATTTTATAGCATCAAACATTTATATGTTGTTCTTGTTATTTGAATAAACCAGAGTTGGACAAATTATTTACTATGGTGAGAATTTCTAAATGCCTACTTTATTATGACACTGCAATGTGCAACTGAATGCTGAACCTGTTATAGCAACAAAACTGCTGCTTTATTTTGGACCAAACAAAATATGTAATCTAGTTCAATAAAGAAAAGAGGAATTAATTAATTAGCCCATCTAATAATAAGTGTACACATTGAATCTCCTGAAAACAAACTTGTTGACAAGACAGGGGCTTTCATGGAATAAAGGGAAAATACGTATTTGAGTACATAATCACAATGATGGTGTAGTTTTAGTTTTGTACATGCTTCCGACCTCACTTAGTCTTGATCGAACACTTCTCACTATCAATAGACCAGGTGTCTATAATCTTCCTTTTTTAACAAGAACACTTATGGTTCTCAAATAGTGGTTGAAGAGTGCTTTCATGATTTGGTATAAAAAAAACTTCCTTCTGCAGTATATAAAGAGTGAATATTAAATTACTGCAATTTTAATGTGATCATAAAAAAAATATAAACCTAAAAGTTGTTGAATGTTAAATGTTTAAACTAGTTATAAATAGGTCTCTCTTTCACTTGTTACATAAGAACAACAACATTATATTCATATTCAGCAATAGCATTTTCCTTTGCTTTAATATTGTGAACGAGTCTCTGAGATTCCCCAATTTAAAAACGAAATCGAAAGTAGATAATGAACAAATATACGCTTTCAAGCAAACATGCGTCGTCAATACAACGTCAGGTGATTGTCGGATGTTGGTTGGCTGGTTATCAACCAAATGCCAACGTTGGTACAACGTTAAAATACTACCATCAATACAACGTCAGTAATCAACGTTGTACCAACGTTATATATTGGTAAAAGTTAACCTTGACGATCACCCAACCGGGATGGTTTAAACCACTCCAAATATGAAAGAAAGGGTAAATACCTTGTACAGAAATCGCTACAAATCTTCATGTGCCTAATTAACTCCCCTGCAAAATATCGAAATAGGTGGAGCTGCATTTCAAGTCACAGTTTCGTACATAATTTATTATGTTTTTTTATTGAATTAATTTTTAAATAAAATTGAAAAACTCAATGTTTAGATATGTTATTGTGTCTTATTCTGTCAAAAAATCAAACGATGGTAAACGCATGCATAACAATAAAAATTAAAATGCGAAACTGTGGCGCATTCGCTAAGCGAACCGGCATATTCAAAAAACGAATGCGAAAAATCATCCGAAGAAAAAAACCTCCGATTCAACAAAAAAGAGAGAAATAAATTGACCAGGAAAGACACGTATTCAAAGTTGTCATGTTTGTTCATGCATTATGCATGAGTATGCCGAAATAACAGCATGCCGACCGTCATTTTAAATGAAAGTCCAATGTCTGAAAGTGGGTGGGGTATGGTACTGAACTGACGATGTTCTATGGGCAATTCTCACCTGTCCCTAACTTAAATAAATCAATTGTAACCAAAATTTCTTTAAATTGTTTGTTGTCTGTTTAATTGATAAACCATCGAGAGTGAAATTAATTGCAACAGATGTTTATGTTAATTAGCTTTATTATCGGATATAAATCATAATTTTGATTTCCCATTGTTATGTAAATATACAAGCGGATCCCCTTGTTCCGGAGAGAAACCGGCATTTAGTGTACCCTTTATGGTATGAAAAAAAGGTGAACAGCTGCAGAACTCCAGCTTTCACGTATTCTATGGTGTTTTATAATATTCGAGCTGGATACAATTCCTATTCGAAAACGTATTTTTATCGTGCCAGTCATCTGGTACACTCGCATTTCAATTTCCCTTCAGTAATGCAAGGCGAAAAATTTATTAATTGATAGTTAATCATTAAATTTTCGATTTGCCAAATATAAACATGCAGAATACGATAATTTATTAAACGATGCCTTTATCAGTTTATGTTACGAAGAGGTAAAATTTGTTTGTATTCATGTCCGCAAATTAAATGTTTCAATGTTTTCAAATGACATGTCAAGGGCTCGTAACTCCGCCTTCAAAATTGGAACCGTTTCAAGTTTTTTTTATAAACGTAACCATGTTGTATTTAAAACATGGATTTAAGTATTTTTTTTACACAAGTGCCACTTAAACATTAGATTAGTTCATTGAAAAAAATGAATGATTGATTATTTCATTCACAAATATCTGGCACGCATGAATTCCCGCTAAGTTGAATATCGTGTGTGAAAACAATTCAATGTAAACGGTCACTTGCTTTATAAATTTTCTTGTTTGTGTTGTCAATTTGGACCATGTTCTACTGGAAATTGTGCTAAATGATGGTTTAACCGTTGTTCAATATATACAGGCCATTTTTTTCACGTGGCAAGGTAATTTTTCAACGTTTTATGATAGATGTTATTCAGGTACGTTTTCATACTGGCATTTCTCCATAACTCTGGGTAAGCGAGCATAGTAAAAACTAAAAAAAAGGCGCATTTTAGAGTTGTGGACGCCATTCAAGCCAGGACTAATACCGCTAGAGTTCGCTAAAACGCCTTTATTAATTCACTGTAATTTTGTAAATGTTCGTGCATATTATCTTTTTTCAAGTTTAAAAACATACTCATGTAGTATTGGTAATTCAAATAGATACAATTCATCAGGTCCTTAATGTTTTGTCAGTTTAGTTTTAATACTAATTTAATGCAAGGCGACAGAAACGTACCTGAATTCTCATCACAATTTTTGCAAAGATGTGTTTTGGAATATTCGAATATATAAGTCGCCGATGTACAGGATGGAGATGGTACGGGCCGGGGGAATAGGCACAACCTACTATGACAATCAATATTCTGTGTCGTATGCTGTTTACAACTACAGTGATTGCCATTCATGATTTTGAATATATATGAAATCTCGCCCTTAATTAAGAGACACGGGAACTTTTGAAATAATTAGACAATTAACCCACATCAAAATTATGCTGTCTTTTAGGTTAATTAGCATGTTTTTTGCAATTTAGAAATACTTTTACCATTAAATTAGGTTTTCTATAGAGTTGCTGAGATACGCCATAAATGAGCATGCAATTCAATTCCGACAATTATAAAGTATTTTGCACTACCAACCTTTTTCAATGTTGCTGAACTCTAAATCAAAAGTAGACTTATCCCACTACTTTTGATTTCACAACACTCGACCATTTCAGTTTTGGAGTTGATCCCTAGAAATAATCTTCATTTGATTACTTCCCTTTCTTTTAATTTTGACTTTTTTTGTTTACAAATTTTGATTGTATTTATTAATATTGCCATAGCAAAATTCGAACAAGGAGCAGTTTACAACAGACGTAAGTAACACGTTTAATTGCGTTAAATTTTGAACATATTTTTTTTAAGATAGGATAATTATAAAAATGATAAAGTCAGTGCTCTTAATAATTCCATTTGTTAGCTGAAAAGAATTAATGCTTTTACAATAAAATATTTATACATACAAAAAAGCATTTGCTTAAGCCGATTCGTTTAATTATTTTTATAAATGAGACATGATGGAACCAGGTTTAAGTACGGAGATTTAAATTAGCACTTGCCAATCAGTTAAGTGCAACCGAAATCTAAGCAGGGCGAATGGACAGTTTGCTGTTTGGCACTATACCTACTCTTATTAATAACATGTTTATCTAGAATATTTACTCCATTTAGAAAAAGAGAAAGTATATAATGGTGAAAACTGTGTAATGAAATTACATACATACAATCGTTCTTCATTATTCTCAACAATGTCTAGATTATGAATTATTTTTCTATTTAAACATTGGAATATTGAACAACCAATCCAGATAGGGTTATCACATTAACAATTGAATATAAACAATGTGCGTACTATGTTGAGCAATAACAGTCACATGGCATATCTATCAAATATGAAAATAAACATATTTTAGACATGTTGCCAGATTATTATGTTATGGATGATGCAATCGAAAGAAACAGTCAAGATAAAACAGTAAATGATAATGGCAAAATATTACTAGATTTTTGTATATCGACAGGTTTAAGGATAGTAAACGGCCGCTGTGGTACAGATAAAGGCAATGGTAAATTCACATGTGTAAACTCACAAGGGTGTAGCGTTGTCGATTATGTTTTGTGTAAAAGCGATGTTCTTAAACTGTTTAAAACATTTGAAATTTACGATCCTAATATTGTGTCCGATCACTGTGTTATCTCGTTTAGTTTAAATATGCACACATTGGATAATTTTGTTGACGTCAAAAATAAAGGGGATCATGTTAAATTGTTATACAAATATAAATGGGATGATAGTAAAAAAGATTTGTACATGAATGTATTAAGCTCGGAAGAAAATACTATACATTTTGAATCTCTTTGTGGAAACATTCTTTTGTCAAACTCACATGAGGATTTAGATTTAAATGTTAAAACTTTTACAGATATATTGGATGGGGTATGTAAGCCTATATTTAAACAAAATTTACATAGTAATTTTTTTAACCAAAATCACAGTAAGGATGGTGTATACTTTGACCATGAGTGTAAAAATTTAAAGAATTATTATTATACTTCTCTTAAATATTACAGAAATAATCCTTGCGATGAAACAAGGAGGGACCTGGTGACAGCTAGATCAAATTATAAAAATGTGTTAGAAATAAAAAATATGATTATGATAAACTGCAAACGCATAAATTGGAATTAGCCAGAAAAAATAATGCAAAGTTATATTGGAAAATGTTAAAAGGATCGGTTGTGGGCAATGCTAGTTCTTTGTCATCAGATGATTTTTTTTATTATTTTAAATCGGTAAATGATCCCGATTCTGTGTTTTTTCAGCCAGATGAAGACATTTTATATTTTAACGAGAGATATCAAGGGGGAGAATTAAACATAATGTTTAAAGAATTGAATAATATTATTACCACGCATGAAATAAAAAAATGTAAAAAACTAAAAAATGGCAAATCGCGTGGTCCAGATAACTTCCTTCACGAATTTTTTAAGTATGGATGTGAAATAGACATGTTCGCGACAGTTCTTTGCACATTATTTAATAAATTTTTTGATTCGGGTTACTTCCCAGAAACATGGTCAGAGGGTTATGTGGTCCCATTGAATAAGAAAGGTGATGTTAATAATACGAATAACTACAGGGGTATTACTTTATTGAGTGCACTAGGCAAATTATTTACAAAAGTTTTAAATGACCGGCTAACAATCTGGGCGGAAAAGTATAATGTTTACATTGAGGCTCAGGCAGGATTTAGACAAAACATGGGCACAATAGATAATATTTTTGTATTGTATAACGTAATACAGCATTTATTATATAAGAAAAAGAAACTATTTGTAGCATTTATAGATTTTACAAAAGCATTTGATTACGTAGTAAGAGATATTCTGTGGTATAAACTGATAAAGCTTGGTATTAGAGGGAAAATATTAAACATTATTCGTTCAATGTATAGTATTGTTAAGTCAATGGTAAAATATGACAATGAGGTTAGCGATAGTTTTACATGCCTGTTAGGGGTACGTCAGGGTGAATCATTGTCTTCATTTTTATTTGCAATGTATTTGAATGACATTGAGGAATATTTGCTGACAAATAATTATGATGGAATAAATCTAGACACATTAAAATTATTAATAATGTTATATGCTGACGATATTGTTTTGTTTTCAGAAAGTGAAACTGGCTTACAGATAGGATTAGATTTGTTAAAACAATACTGTGATCGATGGAAGTTAACGGTTAATACACAAAAAACTAAAGTCATGGTTTTTAAAAAAGGAGGAAGACTTAGACAAAATATGAGATTTTTGTATAATAACAATGTATTAGAAATTGTTGATAACTTTACATACTTGGATTTTGTCTTTTCCTCAGGGGGCTCTTTTTCTAAAACGTTTGATAGTCTGTGTGGACAATCTTTGAAAGCTATTTTTAAATTAAGACAATAAATGTCGAAATTTTATAACATTACAATACAACACAGATTAGAAATATTTGATAAATTAATTTATCCGGTTTTAAGTTATGGGTCCGAAATATGGGGTTTACAGAGCAATATAAAGATAGAACGAATACATTTAAATTATTGCAAATTATTATTAGGAGTACGAAGGCAAACACAGAATAATTTTATATATGGAGAACTAGGAAGAACGTCTTTATCCGTCAGACATAGCATTAATGTAATTAGATATTGGTTAAAGATAGTAAACACACATGATATTAAATATGTAAAACTTGTTTATGATATTATGTTCCGAGAATTAGAAACGTACCCTAATAACAGATCTTGGGCCTACATGGTAAAAAGTCTATTAGATAATTGTGGTTTTAACGATGTGTGGCTGAACCAAGGGGTAGGGGATGTAGAAATATTTTTGAAAATTTTTAGAGTAAGAGTTACAGATATGTTTATACAAAATTGGACAACCGAATTGAGTGAATCAACTAGAGCAAAAACATACATATTAATATCCGATTTTAAATTTAAATCCTATTTAAGTGATGTAAATATCCCAAAGTACAGAATGGCTCTCTCTAGATTAAGAGTCTCTGCACATAAGCTTAAAGTTGAAACGGGTAGATGGCAAAAACCAATAGCTATTCCTTATGAACAAAGAAAATGTACTTTATGCAATGTCTTAGAAGACGAAATACCACTTTGTTATGGAGTGTACATTATATACTGATGTAAGAAAAGCTGATTTAAAACCATGTTATTACGTAAGACCAAATATGTTAAAGTTTATAGATTTATTGACCTCTCAAAATAGCAATATAGTTAAAAATTTAGCTATGTTTATTTTTAAAGCATGGGAAATAAGAAATACTAATAATACGTATTATGATTAGGGTAGGACTTTTGTATATATTTATGCACAGCCTCTTGCTGTATATTGTCTTATAAAATATCCAATACTTTGCATTGCATTGTACCGATGTAATTTGATGTCTATGATTCGAATGACATGTGACTCTGTGTTGTTGCTTATTGTATTAGATATTTCATGTATACTCATGGGCATATTGCCTACTGTATTATCTAATAAACTATCAAAGCAATGAAATAAAGAAGTTAGAACACAATGGGCCTGGATTGCTCACAAAAGTCCTTTAAATAAGTAATACATTACAAACTTAGTCTGGTGAAAATCGACCAAGCAGATTTTGAGATTTCAAACGTGTATTGAAATTTAAATGTTCGTTGTAGCTTTTTCATTATATGTTTGAAAAAGTGTCTAGCACATGTTTGCTATAAATATAGTAAGAACACATAGTTATTTACAAGTATTGGATCAAAAAATACAAAATCTTGGCCTTCTACACGTTGTTATTAAACGTTAAAATATACATGTAGAATAAGACTGTTTAAAACAAAACAATCACCGACAGTAATAGTAGCAAACTTATTTTTAGAAGCTTGGCTGCACCTATAAGCCACAAAACATTTATCCGCAAAATCATCCTAAGCGCAAAAGCATCCTAAACGGGTCATTTTAAAGATTATTGTCAATGTATCTTTTGCCACGTCCTTTCCAGCTTTGGGCGTAATTTAGATGGTAGCTGATGTGCTCCTTGATTTTGTGTTCTGTCACATTCTCTGTGTTCCCTTTCATGGCACTAGCTGCAATGAAATTTTTTTTACATTAATATTCATTTGTACATTGTTAAAGCCGCCTAAATATTATTATAATCTATAATTTACTTATATCATTTAATATTACTTTCATTTTTATTATACTTACAGTTCGCGCTTCTACAAAATAGGTATATTCTATGCATGTCTTTATGCTTCTATATTATGCCTCAGTCACACACACAGATCTGACACGGGATTATACTACGCCGCGGATACGATCCGGCGTCATTCGTGGCAATGTTAGTGGTCTGTAGCTTTCCGCGTTGTCTCTGTAGATATTGATAGTAGCACTTGCCTGTCCATGACAAATTTTGAACATGATCAAAAATTTACTATGGTTCAAACAGACGTAGCTCATCCCTACTAACTGTACCAGAAAGTACTGATCCGTTTAAGTCTGTGTTTATAATTTAAATCGTACGCATTTGATAGAATTAATATGTGTCAGCTCCGTATCTAATCATGTCATACCATGACAATTGAAAACAATATAATTAGAAATTATTTGAAAACATATGGTCACACCGCAGTACATGATCCATATATATACATTAGACCACGGACTTGGACACTTAAAGGGTCATCCGTGAGATTTAATCCTCAGTGGAACGGCGGCAATGGCATCCATGAATGTGTGACTGAGGCATACGTCTGGCATGTGTTTTGTACTTATACTTTAAAGGCAAATAAACATACCAATTACAACTTTGAAAGTCTGATAATCGAACGAGAGCTTCCCTTTAACTCCCTTTGAGTTAAATTTACACATCAGTCTTTTAGACATACATCTGTAATTGTAAACATACAAGTTAACATATGAATTAACTCCACTAAATAAACGATAGTAAGAAAGCTAATAGAGATGGAGGAAACACAGTAAGAGTGATTGACTTTTCCAGGCGTTTGAAAGCATCCATTTAGTGAAGGTAGATAATTTTAACAAAATCTTGATGGAAGTATGGTTATGACACTGTCAGACAGTGAACAAATAACACACCAAACAAGGTCTTCAAACAGCTCAATGTAAATTAAAATATTGAACAAGACTATTGCCAAGCAATATAAGTCCCCTACCGGTGAAACTCCACCATTTTCAGCAATATTTCTAGTCTTTTCTTGGCGTAGGAACAAAATGAAATGACATGCATAATCTCTATATTGCCATCTATCCATGTTTCAAGTTTCATGAACAAAATATGAAGAACCTTTAAAGTTATAGCATGATCCACCATTTTCAGCAATATTTCTAATCTATTTGTTGCCATAGCAACCATAATTCTCGATGTAGGAACTTAATGAAATGACGTGCATAATCTCCATATTGCCATCTATCAATGTTTCAAGTTTCATGAAAAAATATTGAGAACTTTTAAAGTTATCGCAGGATCCAGAAAAGTGTGACGGACTGACAGACTGACAGACTGACAGACACACAGAGCGCAAACAATAACAAACAAGTTTTATGCGATACCTTTCTAATATGTTCTGCACAGTCTGCTTTGTATTTGATCCACCAATCAGTGAAAGATGATTAACCAGAAAGAATAATACATGTGTTTTTCAGGGCTGCAAACAAACATGCTAATTAACCTGAAAGACAGCATAATTTTGGTGTGGGTTAATTGACTATGCTTATTTCAAAAGTTCCTGTGTCTCTTAATTAAGGGCAAGATTTCATATATACATGTATTCAAAATCAGGAATGGCAATCACTGTAGTTGTAAACAGCATACGACACAGAATATTGCTAGTCATAGTAGGTTGTGCCTATTCCCCCGGCCCGTACCATCTCCATCCTGTATATCGGCGACTTATATATTCGTATATCCCAAAACACATCTTTGCAAAAATTGTGAAGAGAATTCAGATACGTTTATGTCGCCTTGCATTAAATTAGTATTAAAACTGACAAAACGTTAAGGACCTGATGAATTTTTATCTTTATGAATTACCAATACTACATGAATTTTTTTTTAAACTTGCAAATATTTAAACAGCATAATTTTGATGTGGGTTAATTGTCTAATTATTTCAAAAGTTCCCGTGTCTCTTAATTAAGGGCGAGATTTCATATATATTCAAAATCATGAATGGCAATCACTGTAGTTGTAAACAGCATACGACACAGAATATTGATTGTCATAGTAGGTTGTGCCTATTCCCCCGGCCCGTACTGTCCCGTAATCGTTCATAGTTCATGGACGACACATAGTTACTAACAATGTTCATTACTCTTAAATTACCGGGATGTAGCCTATCATTCGATATCTCGTCATGCGCGAATTGCCAAGATGACGAGTTTTGCATTAACTCCCATTTCCTCGTGCCGCGCATGGGACAAGTCGGTCCATCTCTATTTATGTTAATTTCTCTGCATAATACAGGATAAAATATTCAACAACACCATGTATCAGTTTCTAGTCCAATTTAATGTCTAACATACTTAATATTTTCAGTTATACAAATACAGTCTGATAGCTACATGATCGTATCTTTCTCGATCCGTACACCTCCAAGTCTAAACGCTAACTGTCTTGTTTCCCTCTAACATCTGGCCCGTGAAACTCAGTTATGAATCCCATTGGTCAGTGTTCTATGTGTCTTTATTTCTAATTGGCTGAATTACAATCTGGAGAAGTCACTATTCAAGTATGCACACGTTAATGAGCGTTGTGGTACAAATAATAAATAATGCAAATACAGCCTAAGGCTTGTGTCAACAGCATTGTAACCCCTTTGTTGTTAATGCATACTCGCTACTGATATACTTGTCAATATTTCGTACATAAAGAAAACCCAAATATTTCACCCAATTTCTCATCATTATTTGACACAACTTATCCTCTCAATTTGATTTTTATGTATTTTAGGATACAGAAAAATCTTTAAGAATGTAAGCATGGAAGTAAACGAAAACATATTAATACATACGATGTAGAAAATCAAACACGCAAACATGAAAACATCAGTGACTAAAACATATATATGATGAAAATCTGCATATTGTTAATGAAATTTTTATCGAATGTTTCTGCTGAAATAATAAAACGTCGGAATATTTAAATAGTCAATGTCAATCACAATGAAGTGGAATGCGTCATTGGTTTGGGAAATCCAGTACGAATAGTGTCCATTTTTGACATCTTTGCTGGAGGCGATGTGGCGTCTAGGTGAAGAGATGAGACGTCCGGTACGTGACATCTGGTTGTAGATGGTAACATGCAGTCGATTGAAGACGTCGGCTTCCGAATGAAGACGAGTATGGTCGGTCGGAGAAGCTGTTGGTCCTCGGCTGTTGCACGATTTAGAAAACTTCAAACGTTTATTATATATAGTTCTGGAGAATGTCTGCATTCATGACTGTAGTATTATAATTAGTGTTTATGTACATGTAATAAAGGTAACACACATATATATATAAGTTCATAGACGATAAAATGTTCACCTAATATATGTACAAAGTACGCGCGATTTTTCATCATCAAGTCCATTCATATCATCGTATCTTTAAAAATCATTTTCGACGACGCGTGAAATGTCCATTAACAGTCCACTCGTTGTATGGTACTGATGCTGGTTCACAATTTGGATCCATGTCGACAATGTTGGATCCTAATTGAAGTCGTCTGTTACGTCATCTGATTCTCGACGGATGCATCGTCGTCGAAGATATCGGTATGTCGATGACATATTCTTCTTATTTGTCGGGGTGTTAAGATCTGATCACGATCTCAAATGCGTTATGAACGCATGTTGCTGCAGGCAAACCACGCCAACGATGTCAGGAGCGCTGCCTTTCTCCTTAACTTGTATCGCATTGGCAAATCTTATAGGGTCAATTACATGAAATGATAAACGGGCCTTTTATTTACATATTAATGGAATTTGCTATATAAGCGTTCAGATTACTATTCACACCTATGATAAGATATACCCAAATAAAATTAAGGTGCTAAAGGAACGCGATTCTCATGACGCAAATTTATGATGTTTTATTTAAACTATACGCGTTTGTCTATTCAATGAAATGCATTGTGCTTTATTATGTTTTATTTACTTTGAGAACAAAAATTTACAAACAAAATCCCTTGTCTTAATGTAGTTATTCTTATAAAGAAACGAAAAAGAATAAACTACATATTCGATCAGTATCAAATTTGTAATGAATCATAGCAATATAGTTGTATCTTTTACATTATACTAATAAAAGGTACACTGCTTTGCTTTTAAGGATATTTACAAACTGTATTAAAATGTTATTTATGCCTAAAATGTTGTTTACCTGAGCGCTGCAGGGCATAAGCTATCGTTGGTTAATGTCGTTGTCAAGTGCGTTGTCATAAGCTTGTCACGTAATCGAACGTACTTAGTGAGTCCGCCTATTTTGAGGGTTATTTATACCAATTTCGTTACGTACACGCCCAATTCGTGACCCACGCCTGTCATCAAGTAATGGGCGTCAAACGTGTGTATCTTGGCGTTCATAGACAGATAATGTACTTACTAATTGTTTGTATGCATTTTGCGAGTCACGATTCTTATATTTTACGCATCGGAATGTCGCGTTTTTTTTCTCTTAATGTACCTATTAATTGTTTATGTGCATTTTGCGAGTCACGATTCTTATATTTTCTGTTTGTTACATATTACTGAAATATATCTATTATATCACCCGTAGACTTAAATATGACATTTTCATTTCATTCTAAACCCGTAAATCCATGCTAATGACGATACATTATCAAAATCGGACGATACCGTCCTCTATAATCCTGTTTTTACATATATACTACATATACATTCAAAACACATTTCTCTATATACAAAATTTTTGGGGTCTTTAAGTCTCGACATCTATCTCGCTTTATTTTGTAGTCCATTCATTTACATGTGTTCAGCCATTGTCTGAAGGCACGTGAAAATTGCTTTCTTAATTGCGTTATTTGAACGTGAAGTCTTTTTTGTCAATTTTCGTTTTTTGTGTTTTAACGCTACCGCGTCAATTTGCATCTGATCGTCTGAAGAATCATTTTCAAACCTACGTACAGGTGAGTTTTGTGAATTACCGTTATTGTAATGCATCGTATCTGATTCACTGGAGCTTGACTGTATATCCGCGAATTGTTTGTTTCTCAAATGTTTTTGCAGTTCCGCAAGTGGAATATTTTCCTCGTTGTCCGTATTATCTCAAATCTGTCGGGTCTGTTGCGTAATTACAGGTAACCCATGTACTGAGTTATTTGAATCGCTATCAGAAGATAATGTGTCGTCCGCAAAGGCTAAACTTGCTTTTCTAATCGGGCGCGTTAACGGTTGATTTATCACTGGCCATTCATCGATATTTGCGTGTCTTATTTGATCAGCGTGAACTTTAATAGTTGAGTTGTCTAACTGATTCTTTATTACGTATGTTAACGGCGACTTTTGTTCGATTATACGATAATATGGCCTCCATTTACTGTCTAATTTATTTGTACGTTGAAAGTTTTTGTAGTAAACGGGGTCATTGATTTCGAATTTAATATCTTTCGTATTTTTATTCGCATAATCAGCTTGTCTACGTTTCGATTTTTGAATTTGGGCACATACCTTTTTAAATGATTTGTGTTGTTCTTCTAATATGATTTTATGATAATCTTCACCGTGATATTTACGTCTAGGCTTTAACAAGTTGTCTATTGGAAGAATAGGGTCTCTATTAAAAAGTAAAAAGAACGGTGTGTGCTTCGAAGTCTCGGATGTACAAAATCTCATTGCCGCTAAAGACATGTTTAAATGTACGTCCCATTGTTGTACATTTTCTTGAACCCGTTTTGATAGTATATTGTTCATAGTCCCATGTGAACGCTCGTTCATGCCATTAGACGCGGGATGATATATTGTCGTCTTTACGTGGTCAATGTTCATTGATTTTAATGTTTCAGTGAAAGCTGTGCTTGTGAATTCTTTTCCGTTATCAGTTATAATTCTTATAGGACAACTATGACGGCAATAAATCTCGTTCATTAACAGGTGTATTACGCTATCAGAAGACTTATCAGGCGATGCGAAAGCTTCTATGTATCCTGAGAATTGATCTACGAAACATATTATATATCTATTTCCGGAAAGCGTTGTTGGGTATGGACCGCATATATCTATGGAAACAACTGAAAAAGGAAACGGCGGTATTGAGGTATCTGACGATATGGGAGCTTTAATTGCTTTTAAATTTCTACTTTGACATATAATGCACTTAGATACATAATCATTCAATTCTTTGAACATTTTAGGCCAGTAATATTTCTCTTTTAGTGTCTGAAAAAGCCTTTGAGACCCAGGATGTCCGTTTTCATCATGGTATTGCTTGACAACTGAATCAGTCAGGTGTTTAGGTACAAACAGCCTGAGAGTAGGTTCCTCATCTACGTTTGATATGTAGTACAGTATGCCATCAACCGTTAAATTTCTATCATCTTCACTCTTGTTCTGTTTCCCTAATCTTAATCTCGCTTTAATCTCAGATATATGAGGGTCTTTTTCTTGTTCTATTTGCATATTAAGCCCTGATATGTTATCATTCGACGCTGTGTCGTCGACTGGAAGTGGCCGCGGGGTAATAATATTATCAATTATTTGCCTGTGATCGATATGCGTAGAGTCAATTACATTAATTTCGCGCGTCTGGTTTTGTCCATTTATTTCCGAACTAATCGTCAAATGTTTATCGTTAATATCTAATTCTAGTTCTGTTTGATCGCATTGATTATTCTTTATTTTGGTTTTTGGAGGTCGGCTTAGAAAGTCAGCAATAATATTTTTTTTTCCCGGCATATATTCAATTTTGCAGTTGTAACCCGCTATACTTAAGGCCCATAATTGTATTTTCTTGTTTTGCATCGGACTTTCCAATAAAAACTTAAGCGGCTTGTGATCACTCTTTATAACAAATTCTTCCTAAAATAACATTTCTATTAACGTTACTTACTACAAAAAACATGTGCTCTTTATATATGCTCCCTATTTTGAATCTCAATTTTACACTTCCGTGGACATGTAATGAATTTCCGTTTACCGACTTTAGATTTACTTTTTTAATTATCAGTGCGGGTTTTTGTTTTAACATATCATAAGTACGTTTACTCACGATGCTGACTTCAGCGCCCGAGTCTACCAAGCTCCTAAATTGATAACCACCTGTTGAAATAACACAAGAATTTGGACTACCACACAAAGCAATATTATATGTCTCGACTTTTTCATTCTTACCATAGACCCCTTTTTGGTAAGAATTTCCTAGTTTTTTCGATTAATGTACGTTTTCCTTTGAGTACATTCTCTACTAAAGTGTCCTAATTTACCACAATTCCAACAATCAATTTTATCTTTCCAATTTTTGTCATATTCGTTCTTGCGCCTGTTACCGTTTTGATCTATCGTATGACAGTTCCGCCCTACCGTATATGCACTTATTTCGCGTTGCCTACGGCGACAGATTTCAATAGAATGACCGTGTTTCTTGCAATATGTGCAAACAATAGATGACCTAATATAATCGATATCTGTCTGAATATTATCGGTCGTAATGTTATCAAGTCCATTTATTTGCGATCGTAACTCAAACCTAGCTCTGACACTTTGCTCATGTATAGCGCTTTTTAAAGCATTTGATAACGTTGCATGATTTTCGCGCATTAATTTAAGTCTCAAATAATCGTGCGATAATCCGTCGATAAAAATTTCTACTAACTGTTTTTCAATATAGTCTAAATTTCCGTTAATATTTTCGTATGCGTCAGTCGCAAGAGATAAAAGTCGCTCAGCGTATATTTGAACATTTTCGTCGGTCTTTTGTTTAGTCGTCTTTAATAATGAGAAAGCGTATTGTGGGTCTTGAATTTCTGCAAATCTTAATTTAAGCTGTTCCTTTAAATCTGTCCATGTCCCTGTCGGATCATCAGTCAAAAAGCGTTGTATGTAATCACTAACAAGCCCTTTACTAGATTGGTAAGCAACACATTTTAATTTATTCTCATCTAAATTGGTAAGTGTTCCATATTTTTCTACATTTTTAATCCAATTTTTAAATTCTTTTGAATTTCCATCAAATGATTGTACAACCTGTGAAATAGTCTGAGTGCTTATGGCCGTTTTAACATCTTTAATTTGTTCATTCAAATTTTGAAATAACTCAGGGATTATTTGATTTGCCATTTTGATACAAGCGTTAGGGAATAAAACAGTCACTCACCGGAAGTTGCAGAATATGTGCGGTCTGATGTCGTTGTTCCCGGCTCACGGTTGTTGTTACTGGTTACAGAAGTTGCCGAAACGGAGTTTCTTCGTGTTGTTTTTCATGGCTTCGTAATCGTAAGTGGTAGTATTTCTTCGTTCGAATCCTTGGTTCACGAGCACCATTTAACGTCCTGTGTCCCGTAATCGTTCATAGTTCATGGACGACACATAGTTACTAACAATGTTCATTACTCTTAAATTACCGGTATGTAGCCTATCATTCGATATCTCGTCATGCGCGAATTGCCAAGATGACGAGTTTTGCATTTACTCCCATTTCCTCGTGCCGCGCATGGGACAAGTCGGTCCATCTCTATTTATGTTAATTTCTCTGCATAATACAGGATAAAATATTCAACAACACCATGTATCAGTTTCTAGTCCAATTTAATGTCTAACATACTTAATATTTTCAGTTATACAAATACAGTCTGATAGCTACATGATCGTATCTTTCTCGATCCGTACACCTCCAAGTCTAAACGCTAACTGTCTTGTTTCCCTCTAACATCTGGCCCGTGAAACTCAGTTATGAATCCCATTGGTCAGTGTTCTATGTGTCTTTATTTCTAATTGGCTGAATTACAATCTGGAGAAGTCACTATTCAAGTATGCACACGTTAATGAGCGTTGTGGTACAAATAATAAATAATGCAAATACAGCCTAAGGCTTGTGTCAACAGCATTGTAACCCCTTTGTTGTTAATGCATACTCGCTACTGATATACTTGTCAATATTTCGTACATAAAGAAAACCCAAATATTTCACCCAATTTCTCATCATTATTTGACACAACTTATCCTCTCAATTTGATTTTTATGTATTTTAGGATACAGAAAAATCTTTAAGAATGTAAGCATGGAAGTAAACGAAAACATATTAATACATACGATGTAGAAAATCAAACACGCAAACATGAAAACATCAGTGACTAAAACATATATATGATGAAAATCTGCATATTGTTAATGAAATTTTTATCGAATGTTTCTGCTGAAATAATAAAACGTCGGAATATTTAAATAGTCAATGTCAATCACAATGAAGTGGAATGCGTCACTGGTTTGGGAAATCCAATACGAATAGTGTCCATTTTTGACATCTTTGCTGGAGGCGATGTGGCGTCTAGGTGAAGAGATGAGACGTCCGGTACGTGACATCTGGTTGTAGATGGTAACATGCAGTCGATTGAAGACGTCGGCTTCCGAATGAAGACGAGTATGGTCGGTCGGAGAAGCTGTTGGTCCTCGGCTGTTGCACGATTTAGAATACTTCAAACGTTTATTATATATAGTTCTGGAGAATGTCTGCATTCATGACTGTAGTATTATAATTAGTGTTTATGTACATGTAATAAAGGTAACACACATATATATATAAGTTCATAGACGATAAAATGTTCACCTAATATATGTACAAAGTACGCGCGATTTTTCGTCATCAAGTCCATTCATATCATCGTATCTTTAAAAATCATTTTCGACGACGCGTGAAATGTCCATTTACAGTCCACTCGTTGTATGGTACTGATGCTGGTTCACAATTTGGATCCATGTCGACAATGTTGGATCCTAATTGAAGTCGTCTGTTACGTCATCTGATTCTCGACGGATGCATCGTCGTCGAAGATATCGGTATGTCGATGACATATTCTTCTTATTTGTCGGGGTGTTAAGATCTGATCACGATCTCAAATGCGTTATGAACGCATGTTGCTGCAGGCAAACCACGCCAACGATGTCAGGAGCGCTGCCTTTCTCCTTAACTTGTATCGCATTGGCAAATCTTATAGGGTCAATTACATGAAATGATAAACGGGCCTTTTATTTACATATTAATGGAATTTGCTATATAAGCGTTCAGATTACTATTCACACCTATGATAAGATATACCCAAATAAAATTAAGGTGCTATAGGAACGCGATTCTCATGACGCAAATTTATGATGTTTTATTTAAACTATACGCGTTTGTCTATTCAATGAAATGCATTGTGCTTTATTATGTTTTATTTACTTTGAGAACAAAAATTTACAAACAAAATCCCTTGTCTTAATGTAGTTATTCTTATAAAGAAACGAAAAAGAATAAACTACATATTCGATCAGTATCAAATTTGTAATGAATCATAGCAATATAGTTGTATCTTTTACATTATACTAATAAAAGGTACACTGCTTTGCTTTTAAGGATATTTACAAACTGTATTAAAATGTTATTTATGCCTAAAATGTTGTTTACCTTAGCGCTGTAGGGCATAAGCTATCGTTGGTTAATGTCGTTGTCAAGTGCGTTGTCATAAGCTTGTCACGTAATCGAACGTACTTAGTGAGTCCGCCTATTTTGAGGGTTATTTATACCAATTTCGTTACGTACACGCCCAATTCGTGACCCACGCCTGTCATCAAGTAATGGGCGTCAAACGTGTGTATCTTGGCGTTCATAGACAGATAATGTACTTACTAATTGTTTGTATGCATTTTGCGAGTCACGATTCTTATATTTTACGCATCGGAATGTCGCGTTTTTTTTCTCTTAATGTACCTATTAATTGTTTATGTGCATTTTGCGAGTCACGATTCTTATATTTTCTGTTTGTTACATATTACTGAAATATATCTATTATATCACCCGTAGACTTAAATATGACATTTTCATTTCATTCTAAACCCGTAAATCCATGCTAATGACGATACATTATCAAAATCGGACGATACCGTCCTCTATAATCCTGTTTTTACATATATACTACATATACATTCAAAACACATTTCTCTATATACAAAATTTTTGGGGTCTTTAAGTCTCGACATCTATCTCGCTTTATTTTGTAGTCCATTCATTTACATGTGTTCAGCCATTGTCTGAAGGCACGTGAAAATTGCTTTCTTAATTGCGTTATTTGAACGTGAAGTCTTTTTGTCAATTTTCGTTTTTTGTGTTTTAACGCTACCGCGTCAATTTGCATCTGATCGTCTGAAGAATCATTTTCAAACCTACGTACAGGTGAGTTTTGTGAATTACCGTTATTGTAATGCATCGTATCTGATTCACTGGAGCTTGACTGTATATCCGCGAATTGTTTGTTTCTCAAATGTTTTTGCAGTTCCGCAAGTGGAATATTTTCCTCGTTGTCCGTATTATCTCTAATCTGTCGGGTCTGTTGCGTAATTACAGGTAACCCATGTACTGAGTTATTTGAATCGCTATCAGAAGATAATGTGTCGTCCGCAAAGGCTAAACTTGCTTTTCTAATCGGGCGCGTTAACGGTTGATTTATCACTGGCCATTCATCGATATTTGCGTGTCTTATTTGATCAGCGTGAACTTTAATAGTTGAGTTGTCTAACTGATTCTTTATTACGTATGTTAACGGCGACTTTTGTTCGATTATACGATAATATGGCCTCCATTTACTGTCTAATTTATTTGTACGTTGAAAGTTTTTGTAGTAAACGGGGTCATTGATTTCGAATTTAATATCTTTCGTATTTTTATTCGCATAATCAGCTTGTCTACGTTTCGATTTTTGAATTTGGGCACATACCTTTTTAAATGATTTGTGTTGTTCTTCTAATATGATTTTATGATAATCTTCACCGTGATATTTACGTCTAGGCTTTAACAAGTTGTCTATTGGAAGAATAGGGTCTCTATTAAAAAGTAAAACGAACGGTGTGTGCTTCGAAGTCTCGGATGTACAAAATCTCATTGCCGCTAAAGACATGTTTAAATGTACGTCCCATTGTTGTACATTTTCTTGAACCCGTTTTGATAGTATATTGTTCATAGTCCCATGTGAACGCTCGTTCATGCCATTAGACGCGGGATGATATATTGTCGTCTTTACGTGGTCAATGTTCATTGATTTTAATGTTTCAGTGAAAGCTGTGCTTGTGAATTCTTTTCCGTTATCAGTTATAATTCTTATAGGACAACTATGACGGCAATAAATCTCGTTCATTAACAGGTGTATTACGCTATCAGAAGACTTATCAGGCGATGCGAAAGCTTCTATGTATCCTGAGAATTGATCT
Source organism: Dreissena polymorpha (assembly GCF_020536995.1). Lineage (NCBI taxonomy): Eukaryota > Metazoa > Mollusca > Bivalvia > Myida > Dreissenidae > Dreissena > Dreissena polymorpha. Next base: position 48,517,845 of record NC_068362.1, read on the forward strand.
ACGAAACATATTATATATCTATTTCCGGAAAGCGTTGTTGGGTATGGACCGCATATATCTATGGAAACAACTGAAAAAGGAAACGGCGGTATTGAGGTATCTGACGATATGGGAGCTTTAATTGCTTTTAAATTTCTACTTTGACATATAATGCACTTAGATACATAATCATTCAATTCTTTGAACATTTTAGGCCAGTAATATTTCTCTTTTAGTGTCTGAAAAAGCCTTTGAGACCCAGGATGTCCGTTTTCATCATGGTATTGCTTGACAACTGAATCAGTCAGGTGTTTAGGTACAAACAGCCTGAGAGTAGGTTCCTCATCTACGTTTGATATGTAGTACAGTATGCCATCAACCGTTAAATTTCTATCATCTTCACTCTTGTTCTGTTTCCCTAATCTTAATCTCGCTTTAATCTTAGATATATGAGGGTCTTTTTCTTGTTCTATTTGCATATTAAGCCCTGATATGTTATCATTCGACGCTGTGTCGTCGACTGGAAGTGGCCGCGGGGTAATAATATTATCAATTATTTGCCTGTGATCGATATGCGTAGAGTCAATTACATTAATTTCGCGCGTCTGGTTTTGTCCATTTATTTCCGAACTAATCGTCAAATGTTTATCGTTAATATCTAATTCTAGTTCTGTTTGATCGCATTGATTATTCTTTATTTTGGTTTTTGGAGGTCGGCTTAGAAAGTCAGCAATAATATTCTTTTTTCCCGGCATATATTCAATTTTGCAGTTGTAACCCGCTATACTTAAGGCCCATAATTGTATTTTCTTGTTTTGCATTGGACTTTCCAATAAATACTTAAGCGGCTTGTGATCACTCTTTATAACAAATTCTTCCTAAAATAACATTTCTATTAACGTTACTTACTACAAAAAACATGTGCTCTTTATATATGCTCCCTATTTTGAATCTCAATTTTACACTTCCGTGGACATGTTATGAATTTCCGTTTACCGACTTTAGATTTACTTTTTTAATTATCAGTGCGGGTTTTTGTTTTAACATATCATACGTACGTTTACTCACGATGCTGACTTCAGCGCCCGAGTCTACCAAGCTCCTAAATTGATAACCACCTGTTGAAATAACACAAGAATTTGGACTACCACACAAAGCAATATTATACGTCTCGACTTTTTCATTCTTACCATAGACCCCTTTTTGGTAAGAATTTCCTAGTTTTTTCGATTAATGTACGTTTTCCTTTGAGTACATTCTCTACTAAAGTGTCCTAATTTACCACAATTCCAACAATCAATTTTATCTTTCCAATTTTTGTCATATTCGTTCTTGCGCCTGTTACCGTTTTGATCTATCGTATGACAGTTCCGCCCTACCGTATATGCACTTATTTCGCGTTGCCTACGGCGACAGATTTCAATAGAATGACCGTGTTTCTTGCAATATGTGCAAACAATAGATGACCTAATATAATCGATATCTGTCTGAATATTATCGGTCGTAATGTTATCAAGTCCATTTATTTGCGATCGTAACTCAAACCTAGCTCTGACACTTTGCTCATGTATAGCGCTTTTTTAAAGCATTTGATAACGTTGCATGATTTTCGCGCATTAATTTAAGTCTCAAATAATCGTGCGATAATCCGTCGATAAAAATTTCTACTAACTGTTTTTCAATATAGTCTAAATTTCCGTTAATATTTTCGTATGCGTCAGTCGCAAGAGATAAAAGTCGCTCAGCGTATATTTGAACATTTTCGTCGGTCTTTTGTTTAGTCGTCTTTAATAATGAGAAAGCGTATTGTGGGTCTTGAATTTCTGCAAATCTTAATTTAAGCTGTTCCTTTAAATCTGTCCATGTCCCTGTCGGATCATCAGTCAAAAAGCGTTGTATGTAATCACTAACAAGCCCTTTACTAGATTGGTAAGCAACACATTTTAATTTATTCTCATCTAAATTGGTAAGTGTTCCATATTTTTCTACATTTTTAATCCAATTTTTAAATTCTTTTGAATTTCCATCAAATGATTGTACAACCTGTGAAATAGTCTGAGTGCTTATGGCCGTTTTAACATCTTTAATTTGTTCATTCAAATTTTGAAATAACTCAGGGATTATTTGATTTGCCATTTTGATACAAGCGTTAGGGAATAAAACAGTCACTCACCGGAAGTTGCAGAATATGTGCGGTCTGATGTCGTTGTTCCCGGCTCACGGTTGTTGTTACTGGTTACAGAAGTTGCCGAAACGGAGTTTCTTCGTGTTGTTTTTCATGGCTTCGTAATCGTAAGTGGTAGTATTTCTTCGTTCGAATCCTTGGTTCACGAGCACCATTTAACGTCCTGTGTCCCGTAATCGTTCATAGTTCATGGACGACACATAGTTACTAACAATGTTCATTACTCTTAAATTACCGGTATGTAGCCTATCATTCGATATCTCGTCATGCGCGAATTGCCAAGATGACGAGTTTTGCATTAACTCCCATTTCCTCGTGCCGCGCATGGGACAAGTCGGTCCATCTCTATTTATGTTAATTTCTCTGCATAATACAGGATAAAATATTCAACAACACCATGTATCAGTTTCTAGTCCAATTTAATGTCTAACATACTTAATATTTTCAGTTATACAAATACAGTCTGATAGCTACATGATCGTATCTTTCTCGATCCGTACACCTCCAAGTCTAAACGCTAACTGTCTTGTTTCCCTCTAACATCTGGCCCGTGAAACTCAGTTATGAATCCCATTGGTCAGTGTTCTATGTGTCTTTATTTCTAATCGGCTGAATTACAATCTGGAGAAGTCACTATTCAAGTATGCACACGTTAATGAGCGTTGTGGTACAAATAATAAATAATGCAAATACAGCCTAAGGCTTGTGTCAACAGCATTGTAACCCCTTTGTTGTTAATGCATACTCGCTACTGATATACTTGTCAATATTTCGAACATAAAGAAAACCCAAATATTTCACCCAATTTCTCATCATTATTTGACAGTACCATCTCCATCCTGTACATCGGCGACTTATATATTCGAATATCCCAAAACACATCTTTGCAAAAATTGTGATGAGAATTCAGGTACGTTTCTGTCGCCTTGCATTAAATTAGTATTAAAACTAAACTGACAAAACATTAAGGACCTGATGAATTGTATCTATTTGAATTACCAATACTACATGAGTATGTTTTTAAACTTGAAAAAAGATAATATGCACGAACATTTACAAAATTACAGTGAATTAATATAGGCGTTTAGCGAACTCTAGCGTTGTTAGTTCTGGCTTGAGTGGTTCCACAAATTTTAAATGCGTTTTTGTTTGTTTTTACTATGGTCGCTCACCCAGAGTTATGGAGAAATGCCAGTATGAAAACGTACCTGAATACTATCTATCATGAAGCGTTAATAAATAACCTTGCCCCGTGAAAAAATGGTCTGTATATATTTAACAACGGTTAAAACATCACTTAGCACAATTTGCAGTAGAACATAGTCCAAATTGACAACACAAACAAGAAAATTTACCAAGCAAGTGACCGTTTACATTGAATTGTTTGCACATAATTTATTCAAATTAGCGGGACGTCATGCGTGCCAGAAATTTGTGAATAAAATAATAATCAATAATTTTAATTTTTCAATGAACTAATCTAATGTTAAAGTGGCACATGTGAAAAAAATACTTAAATCCATGTTTCAAAAACTTCGTGGCTACGTTTACAAAAAAACCGTTGAAACGGTTCCAATTTTGAAGGCGAAGTTACGAGCCCTTGACATGTCATTTGAAAACATTGCAACATTTAATTTGCGGTCATGAATAAAAAAAAAATAACCTCTTCGTAACATAAACTGATAAAGGTATCATTTAATAAATTATCGCAATCTGCATGTTATATTTGGCAAATTGAAAATTTAATGATTAAACTATCAATTAATACATTTTTCGCCCTGCATTACTGAAGGGTAATCAAATCGCGAGTGTACCAGATGACTGGCACGATAAAAATACGTTTTCGAATAGGAATTGTCTCCAGCTCGAATATTTTAAAACACCATAGAAATCGTGAAAGCTGGAGTTCTGCAGCTGTTCAGCTTTTTGCCATACCATTAATGGTACACTAAATGCCGGTCTCTCCGGCCGGAACAAGGGGGGTCCGCTTGTATATTTACATAACAGTGGGAAATCAAAATTATGATTTATATCCGATAATAAAGCTAATTAACATAAACATCTGTTGCAATTAATTTCACTCTAGATTGTTTATCAACTAAACTTAGTACACCAAACAATTAAAAGAAATTCTGATTACATTTGATTTATTTAAGTAAGGGACAGGTGAGAATTGCCCATAGAACATCGTCAGATCAGTACTATACCCCACCCACTTTCAGACATAGGACTTTCATTTAAAATGACGGTCGGCATGCTGTCATTTCGGCATACTCATGCATCAAGCATGAACAAACATGATTACTTTGAATACCTGTCTCTCTTGGTCAATTTATTTCTCTCTCTTTCGTTGAATCGGAGGTTTTTTCTTCGGATGATTTTTCGCATTCGGTTTTTGAATATGCCGGTTTGCTAAGCGAATGCGCCACAGTTTCGCATTTTGATTTTCATTGTTTAACATGCGTTTACCATAGTTTTTTGTTTTCTTTTGTCAGAATAAGACACAATAACATATTTAAACATTGAGTTTTTCACTTTTATTTAAAAATTAATTCGAAAAAAAAACATAATAATAAATTATGTACGAAAGTGTGACTTGAAATGCAGCTCCACCTATTTCGATATTTTGCAGGGGAGTTAATTAGGCACCTGAAGATTTGTAGCGATTACTGTACAAGTTATTTACCCTTTCTTTCATATTTGGAGTGATTTAAACCATCCCGGTTGGGTGATCGTCAAGGTTAACTCTTACCAATATATAACGTTGGTACAACGTTGATTACTGACTTTGTATTGATGTTAGTATTTTAACGTTGTACCAACGTTGGCATTTGGTTGATAACCAGCCAACCAAAATTCGACCATAATCTGACGTTGTATTGACGACGCATGTTTGCTGGGTTGAATTATAATTGACTTTCAAAATATGAAAGCACTTTCCTGTTGAGAAATAGCCAATTGAATAACAACAGAAAGTTACTTGAATAATGATGAAATTGAGTCTCAAATTTGCACCAGTGCAGGTACTCATGATTATTTATGTTGAAATATTGTTGATTCCATACATAAATTACATGGTGAATATGCATCACTAGTGTATACATTTATATAAGTTTGAAATACAAATGACAATTGTAACATGTAATATTAAACTGTTATAGTTTCCTAATTAAATGTTTACTGCTATGGATGCAATACATGCATTAAGTAATGAAAATCCAGGTTTTGGAGTCAATTTTTTCTCTGGGAATGGATTAGAGTTTAGGTTTATAGAAATTCCAAGGTACAAGCTAGACTGTCTACCAAGTTCAACAGGTTAATTGGAATCTTTGCATTGTTGTAAGCGCTTTAAAGGGGTCACTAAAATATCAGGGATCTCCACTGGTCAATTTTGAATTCAGCTTTCTCAGATTTTCGATGTTTTATAAGCTTTTACTTGTAACATTTCTTTGACTCAAGTAATAGAATGATAATTTGGGATTACTTGGTTTAACTGCTAATTTAAATGATTGAAATAGTCTGTCATATCTGTTAAAGGATGTCTCCATTTTTCAAGTTCCCCCATTACCACATGACTTTTTGGGGTACATTGAATAAAATATACTTCACACACACAAAATGGTCAAAAATGTTCTTACAGCAAATACCTGTTTGTAAAAATAAAATATGTTTGCAACTTACAACAGAATGCAATGAGAAGGTTTTTTTTGGGTAGGACAAATATTATATGTTAAGGACTTAATACAAAGTTTATATAATCTTCCTTCTAAACAAATATAAATCAAAACCTTGTGTGTGCGGCATTTCAGTTACTTCCTTAAACCTCTGTACCTGTTATAAACATAAAGAAAAACTGTTTGAGTTGTTCTGAGCACAAAATGCAAAGGAAGAAGTTTGCGCAGGGCTTTTAATGCCCCCGCATCGAATAAACGGGGTTATATATTCTTTGGCCTGTCTGTCTGTCTGTCATTGTATGTGTGTGTCTGTGTTTCTGTGTGTCTGTCCGAAAACTCTAAACTTGATCATAACTTTTGCAATATTGAAGATAGCAGCTTTATATTCGACATGCATGTGCATCTCATCGAGCTGCACATTTTGAGTGGTGATAGGTCAAGGTCAAGGTCAAATATATGGCTTCAAAGCGGCGCAGTAGGAAGCATTGTGTTTCATAAACACAGCTCTTGTTTTCCTTCTGTAAGAATGGATGTTTTATACCATGCTTAGGAAATTCCCGACTCAAAATGTCACAATTTCAAGTAGTTTGCGACTCAAATTTTCACAATTTCATGAAGTTCACGACACATTTTGTACAATTTTTAACACTTCACGACTCATTGTTTCACAAAATGGGGGGGGGGGGGGGGGCAAGGCTACTTCACAAAAACAGGGAAAAAAGCTCAGTTGCGATCGCCTTATGTTAATTGTCTGTTCTGCATCTTCAACATTTGGCTCGTTAACACTCATCGGCTCATATACAATCTTAAGGAAACATGCTCAGAACAGTAGTTACTTTAATTTGTAATAATACAAAACTATATAAAAAAAGTTAACTTAATGATATCTCAGGCCTATCACTAGAATTATGTTATGGTGAAGGGGTGTTGCTCCACAATGGCCATTGGGTTCAATTGTATTTGTTATTTTATATGTCATATTTTAATTTCTATTTTTCTCATGAGCTTAAACAAGCACCCGTATATAATAAATAGAAATGGAGGTACAGGGGTACTCCGAAAGTTAGAATGCAGGCAGGTAGTACCCGTATTACATTTTTGAATTTCAGGCACACTGTTAGCCCTGTTTTGGATATTTAGGCACATGGTTACCCCTGTTTTGGACATTCAGGCACATGGTTACCCCTGTTTTGGACATTCAGGCACATGGTTACCCCATGTTTTGGACATTCAGGCACATGGTTATCCCTGTTTTGGACATTCAGACACATGGTTACCCACTGTTTTGGACATTTAGGCACATGGGTACCCCTGTTTTGGACATTCAGGCACATGGTTACCCCTGTTTTGGACATTTAGGCACATGGTTATCCCCTCTTTTGGACATTCAGGCACAAGGTCACCCCTGTTTTAGACATTCAGGCACATGGTTACCCCTGTTGTAGACATTCAAAGACATGGTTACCCCTGTTTTAGACATACAGGCACATGGTAACCCCTGTTTTCGACATTCATGCATTTGGTAACCCCTGTTTAGGACATTCAGTCACATGATGCCACTGTGCTTAAAGGTTCAGCGGAAAGGTCTCTAAAGAAATTGAAAATGTTTCTGCTCCAATAAAAGTAGCTAATGACAGGCTGTCAACTGGTCCTAAGTTTTCCTACTTTTCCTACTTTTCCTACTTTTTTAAAATTTCAATTCTTTTCCCTACTTTATCTTTAAAAATTCTAATTATTCTCACTTTTTCATTTTGGTAGATGTAATTTTTATGTGTATTTACTCCCTAACCATTATGTTTAAGTGTTTTTTGAAGTATATTTGAAGCTTGATTGGTGCCATTACTACACCAAACATTAATAATGCTGAGCTTGGTGGACTTGTAGCTGAGAATGTGTGCCATCAGTCCTCTCCACATCATTCTGTTGAAAAGTATGTCTTAGCTACGTGTATTGGTATTTGAGTCTTCTTAAGTTGTAAAGAATGTCAAAGAAAAACAATTTCCAGTTTTTACGCTAAAGCACTGCATAATCTAGACATACTATCATGTTAGTTCTTAGTAGTTTGATAGTACGTTTTCCCAATGATGTTTAAAGGACCACAACATTTTATATAATAAGAATGAAATACTGCTCCAGAAGCTGGAGTTTCACTTCTTTATATTGTAGGGTATGAGCATGTGTGGTTGTCCAGGGAATAAATTTGAAAATATGCAACAAAAAAGTGTTTTGGTCGTTTCCAAAAACATTGAACTTGTATTTTATTTGTACATAACTTTGTTTGATATACACTTATAGATTAGTTCCAATATATTCCCACTGTGGGGATCTCATTCAAAGATATCAATTATTGGTGCCATCAAGGAAAAGGACATGATAGCGTTCCAATAAGCCTTAGGCTTTCGATGCAACTTAGCTTAATGTATAGGTTGAAACAAAATGTCAGAGCGATTCAACTCTTTAAAGAAACTCATCGAAATGTATTTGTCCACCTTTCAAGTATGTAACGTTTACGTGATTGCTCCTGCAACTTGTGTGTACATAAGAGTATGTGAGACAACACAGTATTACAAGTTGTTTTCAGTTTGTTTGTGTTTGGGCAGTTAGATATTGTTAAATGTATTCCGCCAACCGTAACCTTAACTCGCTTATACGCGCTTAAATAGTGGCTATTCAACACAGATTTAAAGAGAGCGCTCCGAAATTTGAACATCGTTATTTTGTGTGTGAAGATTGTTCGAATAAAATAATTATGAATTATGTTTTTTGTTTCAATAGACACTCTGTTGCGAGTTAAACACTGGGTTGCGATCGGAGGTGTCGGCGACAATTCCGACGGATTAACACACAATTCAACAGGAAAATACAACTTGTTGTATGTGTGACCTTTTTACACACATTCCCATACGACTATGGTCAAAAAGGTTACTAGTATTTTGTGTCATTATTACTTATTATTTGAGTGGGTGAACAAGTTTAATAATCGTTGTTCTGGAGATAATTGATACCTTGGTCAGATTATTTGTTCTAATTATGTCTTCGACGAATTCCTAAATGGCACAGGAAACATCACTAAAGCGGATCAAACAAATTCAGTTCCATCGTGCTCATGGAGCGATTTCAGGCCCATGATATGTTTGCGTTTGTTTTATTTTTATTGCATTAATAGTTCGGCGTCCAAACGGACGGGGTATTTTCTGATCTGGTAAGAACGCATGCGTGACTTTAATATTGGCTTGATGAAAAAGCTATTATTGTAATGGCTATGAGGTTTTTTTGATAACAAACTAAAACATGAACTATCAGTTTCATCCTAAAACTGCTTGGGCGTTTTGCTTTATTGTAACGTTATTTCTAAACTCGCGTATTTTAGCATGAATACAATCTGCGCCGAAATAACAGGCTTCTCATCCGGCCTTAACAAACATTAATTTTTACTTAAATTATACATAATTTACGTTGCTCTAGACACTGTATTATAATTCTTATCTTTACAAAAACACACTTTCGCATTAGATGTGTAACTGAAATAATGATATTGTTGGTAACCCTTTCAAATTTATATTATTGCCCGTGTATATCGTTACAGCAATCAATAGTGTTATAATGTTCCATCGATTAATAACAAAAACGTCCATGTTTATGTATGTAAATGGTTAAAAGCGTTTTTGCCGATTTTCGCAATACAATACTTGAAACTTTTGCAGGCCACCCAAGCATAAGGTCACTGTTGCGTATAGAAACAGGATGAAACCACTCGGCTAGGTTCAGCACTCAACCTTGAACAAAATGTCATTAGTTGTACTGGATGACTGAAATACTGTTAAAACGGCTTAAAATGCAACAAAACAGCTACTCATCATTTTTAAATAAACACGTGTATTTCAATTACACAAAACTATAGGCGTTAACAATGGATGTTCGTATTTTGTAAAAGTGTAATTATCGCCATTATATTTTTTATACTATTTTTTTGTGTTGATATTTTATGGATTGATTATCTGGTTAAATATAGTTATTCACGGAAAATGTCGCGTATATATTGGAAATGCTTCAATAGCTTTGCTTTCGTTGCATGATTATTTTATTTTATTCAAGAGCTTAAAGCAAAAATGTTTGTCACATAGTTCCTTCTTTTTTAATCTTGGTAATCTGAAATCAGAACAATACAAAAGAACATTTTATACTATACTATGCATATTTGGGAAAAAAGCCGTTTGTATTGACCTCTTTTTACTCTATAGTGAAACATATCATCACCTACGGAGCTCCGAATGCGGTTTTCAAATTACATAAATAATCACACTTGTTCAAATTCAATTTTGAAAACATTATCTATGAGTAAATATTTGTTATTCCAGCATGTAGTAATGCGTATAGTACTGAAAAGAAATATGAACGAAGATAGAGTATGTTTCAATAGGTGGTATACATGAAGTTTTAGACACTTTCCCGATAAAAGGCTAGTCGTACTCTTAACAAATTTGGCAATCTGATATCCGATTTTATATTTCGTAAAATATAAGTTAACCCATAACAAATCAGTGTTCTTTATAGCAACATCCAACATTTCAACGCAAGATGTGGTAAAGTATCATAGATTTAACACGACATAAAAGTGCTAGTTTTTATCCCCACGCTTTTTGAAAAAAAGGTGGGGATATTGTGGTTATCTCCGCCGTCCGTCCGTCCGTCCGTCTGTCCGTCCGTCCTGGCCACTATCTCCTCCTACACTAAAAGCACTAGAACCTTGAAACTTACACACATGGTAGCTATGAGCATATGTGCGACCCTGCACTATTTGGAATTTTGATCTGACCCCTGGGTCAAAAGTTATAGCGGTTGGGGTGGGGCCGCGTCAGAAATTATCACTCATTTTTTTAGGTTATTTTACATTTACTTCTTTATTTCTACACCGATTCACTTCAAATTGATACTGGACCTCTCTTATGACAATACGGTCAATCTCAACCATGCATGGCCCCATTCCCAACCCTGGGGCGCCCCGCCCACATAGGCCACACCCACCAAAAATTTCCATTTACTATAATTTTTTCATTTTTACACGGATTCACTTCAAATTGATACTGAACTTTTGTTATGACATTAGGGTCAATCTCAACTATGCATGGCCCCAATCCCAACACTGGGGCGCCCGCCCACATAGGCCACACCCACCAAAAAATTCCATTTATTATAATTTTTTCATTTCTACACGGATTCACTTCAAATTGATACTGAACTTCTCTTATGACATTAGGGTCAATCTCAACTATGCATGGCCCCATTACCAACCCTGGGGCCCCGCCCACATAGACCACACCCACCCAAAATTGCCTTTACTATAATTTCTTTATTTCTACACCGATTCACTTCAAATTGATATTGAACTTCTCTTATGACAATACAGTCAATCTCAACTATGCATGGCCCCATTACCAACCCTGGGGCGCCCCGCCCACATAGACCACACCCACCCAAAATTGCCTTTTACTATAATTTCTTCATTTCTACACCGATTCACTTCAAATTGATACTGAACCTCTCTTATGACAATACGGTCAATCTCAGCTATGCATGGCCCCATTACCAACCCTGGGGCACACCTAGGTCAAACATTCGGCGTGGGGATACGCGTCGGCCTCTGCCGCGCCATTTCTAGTTATTTTTGTGTCACAATATATTCCATTTCCCGCGAATGTATTTACGAGCAAACGCGAGATTGACGTCGGGTAGCGTCGGAAGCCCGACGTAGTCTCATGAGCGTCCCGAAGCCAAACTGGGATAGGAAAATTTTTCGGTGAAATCTTTTTTAATTAACATCAGTACAAAAATAAGTTTTGCTTGCTTACTATAGCAGTTTTCAACAAAGAATTCTGCATTTCTGGTGCACTAACATTTGTGTGTTATATCTGTTAAAGGGGTCTTTTCACAGATTTTGGCATGTATTAAAGTTTGTATTTAAATGCTTTATATTGATATATGTGAACATTGGATCTAAAAAGCTCCAGTAAAAAATCAAGAATACAATTAAAATAAGAAAAAAGAAGTATCCGTCAACAGGGCTCGAACCATTGACCCATGGAGTCCTGGAGTAAAAGTATAGCCATTTAGACCACTCGGCCATCCGTGCTAATGACATGCTTTATATAAGCAATCCTTGTAGTTTCACAAATTATAACAACAACAACAGAACTCTCCATCCAACTTATTAAATCGTTTTGCGCTGCAAAGCTTTATAATTTTCAGGATTTTAAATCGTCAAAGATGCATAGAATGGATATTTTAGAGCATGGTAAATGTTCAGTATTACTGTTTCTTTACACTCATCATAACTAAAACATACATTTGCGAATCTGAAACTACTTTTTATAATTTTGTCAATTTACCAAAACGTAAAAAGGCCCCTTTAAAAAGTGTCGGGTAATCGGGAACAGAAGTGTCATTGTGATTGAGGTGATCGGTTTAGGAAGTGTCATTTAAAATATAGCATTGGACTCTGTAGACATTTGAATTTCCTAAATACATCAGTAAACTACAAATTTAACATGTTGTAAAATTAACAGACCTATAAATCTTTAATTTGTATAGTAAACACTTTCTTTAGTAATTTCTAAGCATTTTTTTGAAATATGTACTGATCATTCATTTCATGTCGATTTTCGATGGAATTTTATCTTCTTTTTTTAGAAATCAACCGTTTTCCCGCGATTTTCTTTCCTCTAAATAATAGTGGTTTCACATTAATCGGCCAAACAAGTTCGGTGTCTGAAAATCCAATGAACAGAAAATAAATGCAAATAAGTTTAAGAACTCACATCTTGTGCGTGGCTTTTGTTGTTTTCAGTAATCGAAGTTCCATCCGTTATCAAAGTATCCGCGTGACAGGCGTGGGATGAGCGATATCCGATTTCTAATGGCTTGTCATACATTTGTTTTAAGTATTTATATTCCAAGACTTTGAATAATAATTGTTGTCTTGAATCTTTTAAGAAACGTATCTGTCATAATAAAAATCAAAATTGGCATGACATTTTATAATCAACTCGGTATGATGCATTTTTTAGTTTTAGAATATAAGCAGAAGATATTTTGAAATTGTTAATGACACAGTTTGTTTCAGTCTTCAAAATGTACGTAAGTAACCGTACGAAGTGTTTTAAATGTGTTACTATAGAAGGGAAGTAGAGAAAATATATTTAATCATGTACATGACTATTTCTTGCGTCTTGATGAGTTATTCTTGCGTATACATTACACGAGAGTCATTGCACAACAAAAGCTGTGTTAATTACATTAGTCCTTGAGCTGCATTATTACCCTGCCCCCAAGGGGCATTTTCAAGGTTATGTTTTACTTAAACCTCTAGGTAGGTTGCATTCCCTGGCAAACGTTTGCAAAAATATGTTGGGGCTTCACAAAGTTATGGGAATTTGAAACGCATACCCCTTATTTTGCCTTTTTACACTTTTCAATATGCAATACTGGTGCCCCAGCCTATTCTATCGAATTTAGACATTGTGAATGACAAATCTACCTACATAGTGTATCTTTGATACACACAAATTGTTAATAGCAACACTTTTACAAAAAGTTAGGTCCCTTTGTTTGGATCCGTTCATTTTATTGAATTTCTACAGACGAAACCAATGTGTTTTACTTTCAAAATGTCATGAAAAGGTAAGTGGAATTAAATTTTTAATTATTTCATCAGTTTTGGTAAATTATAAATACATTTTAATGTATTTTTCAAAAATGAGTTATAATTAAGCCAAACTATGATGTTCTATCAACTGTTTTTCATACTGCAGAGTTTGTACTGCTGGTAATGCAAGTTAATTTATCACACATCAGGCTGTGTTGATAAATTTGCTCAATTGGCCTAAATATTTTGTTCCAAGGTTTATTATTATGTTCACAGTTATATAGCTCTCTCTGTTTATCCAAGAAAATGTCATTGCTGTTTCTCCTAGAAATAATAAAGACAACAGATTCCATAGCAATTTTCATTTTAACTTAGACTGTGAATAAGAGAGGAACAAAATAGTATGCGCAAAAGTTAACACCGTTTTCTTTTGACATTACTGTGAGCCTGTTTCGAAATTATTAACATAAAATACTTTTTAAAAAATAAACAATAACATAATTAAAAAGTTGTTTTCTATATCTAATAAATCTTGCGAGTAAATTATATACAGTCTGACGAGTAATTCTACTAGAACAAGTGAAATCCTTGCTATATGTACTATTAATTCTTTATAAGGCTTTAAGTTAAGAAAATCTTCAATAAAACAAATCTAGGTTTCTTGGTATATTGTGTCCTTTAAAAATGAAGTGTAATAGTATTTAAATAGTACTAGTGCTTGTAAAGTGGCAGAAATTCTCTAAATTGTCTCTTTTCAGAAACTTATTATGGAAAAGAATATTAATCTAAAACACTCATAGAACTTGAAATCTAGCCAAAAGATACATAAGGGGGAACTATGTATCGTTCATTTTGAAAGTACAGTAAAGGAAGAGGTGCATTTAAGAACACATTATACATAAAAACTTAAAGATGTAGCAATTACAAGGTCAACATACAAATCCTCAAAACATAGACCAGAACACTTTACTAGTAATCTGCCCGCACAATTGGATTTGAAAAACATGGAATTCACAGGTGAAGTTACCAGTTATTTACCAATCCTAGTCATGTTCCAAAGCGGGTACATTCTTTACCTGATGATGTTGACAATAAGCCCTCTACATCAAAGTACTGGCGTATATCCCTAGAGGCTACCAGTAGCTCTGTTTTGTTTCCAGTCGATAGTTGCTTTTTTTGTTTACAAAAGTATTATCAAAAGTAAGGGCTGGAAGCAAAATTTAACTAAATGTGTTACAAAATGTGCTGAAGAATCGATTAAGCTAACAGCGATTCAAACGCTTGATAAACGGATGCTTTGTGAAGTTCAGGATCAAAACGTTATTTCCCGTGAAGCAATTTACCATAATGAAATAGTAATTAAATTGAATGCGTTTTAATTCCCTTTTATTATTGTTTAATTTGAGTTACAATGCTATGACGTTAAATTTTATTTACACTTAAATGTATTATGAATATTGCTGGGCCAAGTGTGAGGTTGAGCGCTCTATAACCAGGTTTAAACCCCCAATGCTTGGCATTGACCGTTCCAAGGCGGTGACCCCAGCTTTATTCATATTTTGTGTTTATGTTGGTTTGTATTGTGCTGTATTGTGCTGTTATGTACTGTTTGGGCAATCGGTCACTTGCCTTAAATAAAGGACCAACTAATTGTTTTTAATGAAAATTCAATACTGCTCCAGCAGCTGGAGTTTCACTTCTTTATATTGCAGACAACATTATACAAGATCTTGGACTCTCCATGCAAGTCACGAAGGCTCAGAAGCAAGCATTTACCAACCAATACACACTAAAGCTTTCAAGTACATATGTAATTATGCTGAAGAGCACATTGTACTAGGACATAATGTGGAGCGGCTTACAATGATAAAGGAAAGATACCTTAGCTACATTATCAAACACCACCCTTCTTGATACACTGAAAAATATAAAACATAGAAACTTGGATGTGCTGCTATGGAAGCCTTTATCACTCATTGAAAAGAATGTATTGTTACATGACCCTGTCAAGCGAAACAAACTTAAGATATTTGCTACATCCGAAGTGAGTAAGACAATCAGAAGTTCTTGTGACAAACTGGCATATGTTAAAGCAGAACGAAACATATTTGACACAATTGATCCTTCTTTCAATTCAGAATGATATTGATATCGAACAGACACTTTCTTATCCACTGACTCCAGTACCTTGGTCTTTGGAAACAGCTGATGGAATGCCAGTGAAAACGGATAAAGCAAAGCTTTAACATTATTTGGAGACTAATTGAACAATTACCACATGATGATGTTACCAGTATCATTGATGGCAACGCAGTACTACACAGTCTGGTATGGCTTCATATTTTGTGTTTATGTTGGTTTGTATTGTGCTGTATTGTGCTGTTTTGTACTGTTTGGGCAATCGGTCACTTGCCTTAAATAAAGGACCAACTAATTGTTTTTAATGAAAATTCAATACTGCTCCAGCAGCTGGAGTTTCACTTCTTCATATTGATACCTTTGCAGAAGTAGTCAAGATGGTTTTTGGTCACCATCCAAAGTGTGGTCGTGACTTGGTCACAGATACCTATCATGAAACTGCAGTCAAATCATCACCATCATTTCTATTGTCAGATTAAAAAAACAAAACCCCAGGGAATGGAAAAGTTTTCTTTCACACGATTTTAACAAAACACAGCTTCTAAAATTACTATTGGAACAATGGAGCACTGACGGACTGATAACTGAGGTAGTTTCAGAGGAATCTCTGTTTTTGTCGCATGAGGAAGCAGTTACAAGAATTACTTTGCACTCCATACACAAACAATAATTTAAACCTGACACCCAAACCATAATTGTGAGATCACCCGATACAGATTTCTTAGTGCTTCTTATTAGATATTGGACACAAATTGGGCTTTCAATCCTATTTGATACCGGAACTGGAAACAAACGAAGACTCATCGACATAGAAAAGATTGTAAAAGCACAGGGAAATGACTTTTTTTCAGTGTTACCCGCAATTCACTTCTTTACTGGTTGCGATACTGTGAGCGCATTTGCGACAAGGGGGAAAGTAGGTCCAATACGGCTTCTCGAGAAAAATACAGTCTTAATGCTTACCTTTGCCAAGTTTGGTGAAAGACAGGGGTGTAGTTATGACGTGCCGGTGCAAGTTGAGAATTTTGTTTGTTATATGTATGAAAAGCCCTATTACTCAGATGTAAATAAGCTCCGGTTTGATAATTCTGTAAGAGAAGTAGGATCAAAGGTAATACAATGAACTCATGCGACACTATTGACTTAAGTTTGCTTCCTCGATGTAAAGCAACACTTAACATGCACACCAGACGTACTAATTACCAAACATATATTTGGTTACACGCCCATGAAAGATATACCTGCATGCCTGATGTTCAAAATTGTGACTGGAAACTTGGAGCAGACGGAATCGAATATGTATGGACTGATGTATGCTATGTATGTATGCTCTGTACAAAGTTGCATGAGAATAAAACCTATCAGGATGAGGATGACGATGAAGATAGTATTGAAATTGACAATTTGCTTGATGAAATGTTTTATGATCAGTGATATAACTCCTGTGTCCTAACTATGAAAATGAAAAAAAAAGGCAAATCGTTAATAACTCTTTGATTTGAAAGTATATAATACTAATAATTATTATTATTATTATTGTGGTTATTGTTATTATAACAATAATAATCATCATCATAATAATAGTAACTATATTCAAGATGATACAATTATCAAGTAATAAAGATCTTCTAAGTTGAGTATTAATCGGTCTATTATTTGCCTCAGAGATGAATTCCTATGTATGATATCTCTTCAACATCATTATTAGTATAACTATTATTGTTATTATTATCATCATGAGTAATAATTGTTACATTGATTATTGTTATTATTTTTCCAAGCTTGTTTGCATATTGTTTGATAGAATAATGTGATTATGCTCTGAAATAATATGTTTTACACAAAATAAGTATGTTAAAGGAATATGTATGTGCATTATATACAAATATGTGTAAAATATATATGTGTCATATATATTTTAATACAATATATCATTAAATAAACATAAGAGGTAGGCTTTGAATGATTACAATCTTTTTTTTTTATTAAGGAATGTTAAGTTGTTTTCTTTAAAAGTTTGCATTTTGTATGAAAGGTAATCTAATTTTTTTATTAAAAAAAGTTTTACACTCATATATTTTAATGTTAAATTTCTCCGTAACGCCCCGCTAGCAAATTGCAAACAATATGTCATGAGACTCAGTAGAAATAGAGGATTTAAAAAAATAGGGTTTACGAAATTCCCCCGGGGGGGGAGGTGGCAAAAGTGTTCTTGGCTCACGGCCTACATCCTTTATGACGCTGAAAGTGCAGTTCTTTGAAGTAGAACTAAGACGAAGTATTCTATAAACCATTCAATTCAATATAACTTATATATACAATAATAACATATATTATTCTTATCTTTAGAATAATGTTTTCATAAATAAATGTATTGTTTTGGAACGGCTCATTTGTATTTCAAATTACCGTTACAAATCCATTTCTTGTTAGGCAAATAACTATTGTATTTAAATTCAAATTCTATTCGAAATATCGAAATGTGTGTGTTTACAACCGTTTAAGGTAGTTTAGAGAGTTTCCACGATAATAATGTCGTCTTCATATAGGATCTGGCATGAGTTGTCATATCATACCATATTTTTATAAACGATTTCAGGAATTGTGTTAGTAAGCGAGCCTTTGCTGAGCTTACTAACGAATTTTCTGGACGAGTTTAATAAAATATGGTATGATATGACAACGAGCGTCAGATCTTTTTTATCACATGCTTTTAAATGAGCAAATTAAATAAATATTTACGCAAACATAATGATAAATCCCGAATGTTGTTTACATTTCGTGACGTCATTTGACGTGGCAACGTCATTTCAGCAAAATAACAAAATGCGATTGGTCAATAAACGATAACTAAGCCAATAAAAACGCTTAAAAATGTTGTTTTACACATGTGTAATATAAAAAAATATGTAATGGTTGTATAACATGGGAAACAGGGTTTAGCATGCGATAAAAATGTTATGTCGTCTGCAAAAAGATGCCGCGACAGCTTTAATTTCATGGTAGTGCATTTATGTCAGAAGATAAATAGTATTCACTGAGAACCGATCATTGAGAGACACTTTAAATAAATAACCTAGAATAAGATCACTTCAAATAAATATCGTATGATATGGACCTTATTTTTCCAAGAGAATTTGCTGCGGTCCGTTTTCTGGAATGTTGTATCTACTATATGATTGTGTTAATGTCAATCATTTAGTTTTAGTTTGTTATCGAGTTTATAGTGGTTGATCTACTGACACCCATCACTTTGACATGCTTTAATTGCTCCCATATGATATGCCTGCTGGTTCTATTGTTTTACGTATGGGCTCGAAGCTTTGCATAGATAAACTATTTTCATACATTCGAATATGGAAAAACATATCAAAGCTATGTGTCTGACTTTTCACAGCCATTATTATGGTTCTTTTCTTTAATTTTACGATGATCTGAATACTAATATTTTATAATAATTATGTAACTAAAGCATTTGAATAAAATATGAAATTTAGTTGCTTCTTTTATGTTTCCTTTTCTAATGTCTTATGTTGTTACAATTTGCTTTCTTAGGCTTGTAGAAACGCAATTAGTTATTGAATGGTAATTGAAATGTATTCTGGTAATACATGATTGAAATTAATTATGTTGCTATATGAAGCATACGTTTATTAACTATGTGTTCATGAAAGTTTTTAAGACCATCACTGCTCAGCTTACAGCGTTCCAAGATGTCTGCAGATTTTTATTCATTATGTGTGTATTTGTTTAATGATTGTGTGTCTGGCGCTTTTGTATCGTGTCAGAATGGAACGTAAACAAAAGACCACAAACTGTGTTAAGATTTCTCTCGTGGTGAAACAGCTGAAGTTTTACTTCGTCGATGTTTTACTTGAAATCAAGTTGCTGACTGCAGAGAATATCGTGTGGTTTTCCGAGACAATAATCTTTTAGCCAATGAAATGCTCAGTGACTTTTGAAGCTTTGGAAGTAGATGATATTGGTTGACATATTATGAACTTTGACATTGAATCTTTCCTTGATTATGGTATCGTGATGGGGAGGTTTTCATCCTCTTGTATAATGTCTATCAAGTGCCATTTGGAATATAACATTGCGGGTTGGTGAAACCTCCAAATATGGTTCTTACAATATATCGGCTGCGTTGTTTAGACACCGCATATGTACAGCTTTAATTTTTAATGTCAAAATGAATATCCATGTATAATGTTTGTTGAGATTAACATTTTTTTTAAATTTTCAGCAAAGAAATATATGCACTTAGTAGCATATTTATATACACAGGGAGGTAAAAGTGAGATTGTGTATTGGTCCATAATTGTTATGTATGTATGGATTGACATAAACAAAAGATAAAAAAATCACAAATGCGAAAATCGCTTTTATCAATTACAAACAGATTCAATATCCAGGATACTTTTACCACATATGTTAAAGTTTCTCTAAAAATAGTAGTACACAGGCGTTAGAGTAAACAAGAAGCCCATACAAATGTATGGCAATCAACCATTTCCATTTGCTTTTAAAACAACGTGTAGACACATAATGTAATACAAGACGAAACAACTTCACAATAAATACATTGAAAAATATCAAAACGAATGCAATTACATATATTAATACAATTAAACTAATACACCCATTAGACATAAAGGTCACATGATTTTTATTCATTTTGAAGAGCATTTTTCCTTGAAGTAATGTATCGTTCCGCAGAATTTTTAATCCAACAAATAAGCCAAATTTAACGAGTCAACGATATTTCATGTCAAAAAATACACGAAATTACAATGCGCTCACTGCAATTTAAAATAAGCTCACACAGATGTACATGATCAACAATGCACACATTCAAAATTATTTAACCTTTTCCATTTAAGTTTAAAACAAAATGTTAACGAATAATGTAATACAAAACAAACACACTTTAAACCCAATAAATGTTTTAATCAATAATCACCCAAAGAATGCAATAATAACAACACTTTATATAAATACAACTATGCTAATCTTTAAATTTCACATAAAGGTCACATCATTTGGTTCTTTTTTTTAACTTCCTTGTGTATGACTTAAGATAGCTATATATGTATATCAAAATCATTAATATACAATATTTTCACAAACATGATGAAACACAATCAATTGGATATCGCACTATATGCAGTTAAATGCCACGTTTGGTGTTAATTTTAATAAAGACAAAAAGGATTCTTTTGTAAAACACAACATTTAATATCACAAGGAACACACCATCTTTGTATTTCTAAAGAAACTATGAAAATGAATATGCCACTGAACCAGGGTTTATTTTAAACGTTTTATTAGATTAATTATTTTTAAATAATAGTGCGATTGTAAGCTGAAGCTGGGTTTGAATGTAAGCTACTAACTCACACAAAAAACAAGACGATGCTTTCATGAAAACGCGGAATCGAACAGTTGAAAGTTACATTTAGACATGTGCAGAATGTTGTGCCTTTCCTAAATAGTAAATATGCTGAATTTTACAGGCTCTTAATGCTCGAACAGAGTAAATTATAGCAAGAAATCTTGGTAAAAGTGTTATTACATAGCATTACCGAATAATTATTTGTGAATAAGAGAAAAAATTCAACTTAAAGTGTTTGTACAGTTGTCACATTTACCAACAATCTCCCTTTACATTTCAAGACATTAAACAGTATATTTCTCAACACTTTTCAGTTACTTATGAAGGGGGATTCGCGCAGATTTGAAAAGTTTATTTGAATGTAATTAAGTGTTCGGGGTAAGCCTGCGTATCGTTAAAGATTACAAACATGCATGGGCTTCCAGGATTGTCCGAGACGGAATCATATAAAATATGGGGCACAGTTGGGTTCTTTGGAGGAGGTACTCGCATCGAAGAATCGCCTCGCGTGCAATCTCCTGTCAAAACGAGGCAGCGATACATTCGTTTGTGGCCGGCGGAATCGGGCGGCGAGTAGGTGGACTGGGCTGAGTACGTTGCGCTAACTGCGAAATAGACGCCTTGACCATATGCGGTGGCTATAATAAGAGTAATAGTTGTGTTATGTTTAGGAAAAAATCATTTCTTATAATTACTTTATCTGGTCTAGAAATTCTTTATCGCACTTATTGTATTATTTTGAAATAACGCTTTTTAAGTAAATTAAGTACTGCCCATATTTGTCGAATCTTTACGCTTAATCACTTTTACTTGAGTTCATGACATTTACATTTTTTAAGAATTCAATTGTTTGCAATCTACCATTTTTCCCGCAATAGCTTCTGTTGAACCCATGAGCGGTGATGCTTGTGACAGCGTCATGAGCTGTCCCATGCCAGAGTGTATGTTCAACGTTCTTTGTACTGCAAGACGTCTGCATTTGTTTTTTCTTCGCTTGGTATTGCGTATAGAGTGTTGCGTTCTGTATTCGCTCGATCTTAATTAAGAGGTTTATTTATGACATAAAATAACTTCAATTGTGATGTATCAACCGGTTTTTCTTAGCAAAAGAATTAAATTATTTTAATAAGCGAATATGACGAATAACAGTCGTAAAATCACATACTTGATCTGCAAATTACACAATAATGCAGAATGCAGTAAATATACTTGGTGTGGATATATTTAATGAGAAATGTTTAAGTCAAGGATAAACGTATAATAAATTCAAAGTAGAATACGTTTAATGACATTTTAAAACGCTCACGAATAGTATTTTTTAATATTCATAAGTTTAATTTGTATCGTTTGTATTCTGAATTTTTATTACTCGTGTTGCTTGACAAATTGTCTATATAGTATTATAATCACCTGAGTAATATGTGCGCCTCCACCCATCGACTTTGAAAATTCTTGTTCAACTTGCACGTACTCCTTATCGCTCTTCGATAACGTAATACTTTCAACGTGAGCAAGGTCCTTCATTGCGCTCCAATGAGAGGGAATGTCTAATTTAGTTTCTAAAGACAAAACAACAATCCGATTCAAATTTACATATCTTCGTTGTTAAAACGTTGCGCTACTTGAATTACATTGAGACCCAATTCCTTTACAAACGCTTTTAAATGGTTCACCTTTATTTACACACCTGCGACAATTATCTAAATTTATGTTTCCGTGTAGCTATCAACCTTTTCATATTCAACATTAATAAACAAAGAATACTCTATTTAGTGAGCCAAGTAACTGGCGAACGCATATTTTACATTTAATTTTTTACCTTGTGGCACGTGAACGTTGTTCTCAAAGTTGAAGGCATTACATAAACTCATGTCGTCATACATTCTAAGTGTGTTACTCATAATTGAATTTTATTCACGACTGTCTATTTAATTATTGATGTGATACAAAGGATCACAAAGTCTATATAATGTTTTTGTATCATTTAAAAGTGACTAATGTTTGAATCCACACGAAATACTCTGGTCATCTATAAACGTCGAGATAGATAATGTAAAATGGTATCCGTGTTTGTCTCCAGTGATATGCGTAAAAAGCAGTTGACACTCAAATCATGTGCACTTAAATTCAGCCTATACATTATCGGAGTTAATTAAAACAAGTTATACACCCTTACCGTTTCGCAGATCTCTCCGAAGTACTGGGTATTTAGTTCCTGGACTCTTCACATCCCACTCAATCATCTTGTCAAAATCAATTGTATGGTCACTGCGACCCACCTTAAACGGAACAGACTTTTGTTTTTGCGTGAACGCTTGCTCGATGATCTGATTCGTCCTTTTGTCAAACTCCACTGTTTTTGTTTCTTGTATGAAGACCCATTGTACCACAGACTGCAGTAATTCGGCGTTTTCTTTCCTGTGCTTGTTTTTATCGGCATTTCTAAAACAACATAATTCCGATGTTATTATAATGTAATGACAAGTGTTTATATGCTCAGAATTATTATGTCGTATACTGCTTTTAGTATAATACACGATTTTAATCAATTAAAGTTTATAGTAGCGGATATTTACACAAGAAATAAATATAATAAATAGGTTTAAGCTAACAATAACTATGTTCAATTTATGTATAATGTAAAAAATAAAACTGAGAGCAATTATCAGACTAATTTAAACACATATTTGACATAATATAAGAGAAACAAACATTAAGTCAATACGGATGATCCGAAAAAACAAAAGTTGCATTTTTTACTATATACTGCTCCTAGTTCAGTAAGACCAAATTAACCAATACCAACGCAACTAAAGCAGTTGAAACGTGACAAATGTTTCCCGTTGGATCAACATATCGAAAATAAAAACAAACAAATAAAAATACATACCTTAGCATGATGTGAACTTGATCCTTCATATTTGAAACGTTCGCGATAAGTCCAATTAGACAGAGTTTACCTTCCTTCTGATCGACAGTGAGTGCAACGTGGTTGTTCACTGCATGCATCTCCAGTTCTTTAATCTGCGATAGTGTATACTATTGTTCATACACCTTGTACATATTATATATGATGTGAAGCACATTTGTTTTCTTGTAAAACATAAACTAACTGAACTAAATACCGAATTTATATAATGGTATGACAATATTCATAAAGTAATTAAATAGTCAATACGCTTCTTTTAAATTTAACAAGTGGGCCTTTATTCCCTAAGTCGATCGCGTGGAAGATGTATAAAAGACATACGGTGATGAGCAGATTTAAAAACACTATTGTGTGAAAACTATGCTTTGTATCTAGTTTGTTTACCCTGTATGACACCGATTTTCTATAGTCTGAGACACATGCACATTTTCAATATTTACACATACAATTAAAACAAGTAACCTCTATCATGGTGCCGAGTTCGACCCCACGGGCATGATTTGAACAAACTAAGCAGAGGAATATAAACGGATGTCGCCCACCAAATATTAAACATTCTGAACTCTTCAATATTGTTCAAGTTATTTACAATACAAGTCTTTATAAAACATGTGAGGAAAACTATACAATTTTATAGTCCAAATATTGAGTCCATACCCATGCAGTATCAGAGATTTTTTAAACTATTTAGTATATACGTCTACATATATCATTTGACCCCTGAGGCGGGGAGAATTATGATCCCAGAGACATGGTTTGAGAAAACTTAGTTGAGCATCAGATTTGATAAGCCAAATAAAAAAACTCTTGGCCTTACATCATAGAAGATTTTTAAAAGGTTCACTTTATACACTATACGCAAAACAAGTAACCCATAAGGCGATGTAAGTTTTACACCAGAGGCATGATTTGAACAAACGTGGAAGAGGATCTCAATACGATATTACTCACCAACTATTAAGCCCCTGACCAATTTGGTTTCATACGAAATTCGGAAAGTTATCAATTCTTAAAGTTTTTCTTTATCTTGTGACCCCTGGGTGTGGACAGTGTTTACCACAGGAGTAGGATATGAACAAACTTGGTAGAGGACCACTTTCAGATATTACGTGCCGAATATCTTATCCCTCTGCCTTGCATTTTCAGAAGATATTTAAAACGTTATTCATATTAATAAAAGGAAAACAAGTAACTCTAGGGCGAGGCTAATTTTGACCCAAGGGGAATTATATGAACACACTTTGTAGAGGACCACAAAACGGTGTTACACGCCAAATATTTAAGCCATGATAATTTCGGTTTTATAATAGAAGATTTGTAAAGTTATAATCTATATAAGTGTACATTAATCATGTGACACCTAAGGCGTGGCAAGTTTTAACCTCAGGTGCATGGTTTGTACATTCTTAGTAGAGGCCCAATGGACGGCGTACCACACCAAATATAAAACCAATGACCCCGTGTGCTTTTTCAGAAGAACAATTTTAAAGGTTTAATTTTCATAATCTCGTTGTAGCTCCAGTGTCCTATTTATGCAACGGAGCGAAACGATTTGACCCAGTTTGCGAAAGTGTCATTAAAGAATGATTCATGTGAATATTCATTAAAATCTGCCCAGCGTTCAATGAGGGGAAGTCGATGAAGTGATATTCACCGTTGACATTCAATACATTATATCGTCTCAAAAATGTATACATTACTATTATATCATTATGCTAATATTTGCTTAAATATTACTGATACATTTTGTACGAAGGATTTCACTATAATAAAGTAATTTGCCATGTTCCACAATGTAGTCACATAAAGTTGATAGTTACCTGCTTATTGTTTAGTATAGATTTACAATCACTGATAGGCGCCATTACCCACTCGCCCTCGATTGTTTGGTCTATACTTTTGATTGCACGTTTAATTCCATCTTTGGAAGACGAATAAATCGTGAAGTGGACTTTATCGTCATCTTTGTTGTGTGGTCTGGTACTCCTGCTTTCTTGAACTGGTGATTTTGAACGCCGCAGATTTGAATGAACTGAAATAAATAAACCAAATCCTGACGACGCGAAGTTTAAAAGATTCTCCTGACATATATCTTACAAATACACATATACATACGATAGAAGAAACACACTTAACATGTGTAGTGTTGTTCTTGAAAAGCGTTTTTTGCAAACTTACTAGCACCAGCCTTGTTAAGGCCCATGGCGAGATCAGTTACCATGCCCGCTTGAAAAACTACTACCCGGACATCTGTGAGATTCTTCACTGTTTGCTTGTTGAAGTCATCCATTGCAGAGCGCATTGTAAGTCCAATATCAAAAGGTTTGCAACCGTAGTCTGAAATATACTTGACTTATTACCGATACAGCACCAGCATAACAGCTGTAAAAATATGTAACCGTTGAAGATAAACATACGATATAAGGGTACATGTTTTTAGTAATTGTTTGCAAAGGCACGAACAGCACGTTTGCTATTATTTAATAATCACATGTGTATGTAACAATAAATTTATGTTTGTAAAATTGAGAAGATGTGAAACCAACGTACTTGTGCCAAGGGCTGGAAACGAGATACTTTTCAAGTTCTCATCTGCAGCTTTTCGTAGCGCAGCGAGAATCAAAGGTTGCCACGCAGATGGGTTTAATTGAGTTTCAATAAAAATCACATGTTTGGCATGTAAATTGCCTCCAACAGTCATGACAAGTCCTTCTTTTTTCATGGTTTCTTCTGTAATTGTAAAATAACTTAAACTATCTTAAAACATTTTGAATAGAAGTAGAAGTAAAAGCCAGTGAAAATGGTTCAAAGTATTTGGCAAAAGGAAAAAGAAAATTTCAAAATATTACTCACTGCTAAAATTTCCATCCTGAAGTAAATCATTTCCTGCCTTTGTTCGAATTATTTTCGTTACTTGTCCTGAAGTAAAAATAAAATTGTATGTGTCGTACACAATGTAACTAACCTGCATTGTTCTGGGAGAGTGATTCGGTAAGCAATACCTTCCATCCAAATCACATATCCACCTTGTATTTGTTAATGTTATAATGGCCAACATAAAAAACGTAAGCAAAGCATCACAGTGTTTATAGTAACAATGGTCGAAGTCTAATCGAGTACAAGCATACATTACATGAAGTATTCGTTTATATTGCAAGAATCACACAAGCAGCTTAATCATGTGTACGTGAATAATATACACACACAGATCGCACATGTGTACAGCATGGAACAGTGTCGCAAAAATAACACGAATAAAGCGACATATACACATATATTTAGACATGGACTTAACCTAGATGTGTCCACGTATAAAACTGCACGTAGAAAAGAACAACAATTGTACTAATATGATGAGTAATTTGCGTACTGCATACGAATTAATTTTTTAACTTTATTACTTTAACTTTATTACCTTTGTCCAAATCCAGGTCTTTGTTACAACTTGCAACAATAGCATCAACACGCTCAGATGTAATGTCCCCTTGCACAACGGTCACATTCAGATTTCCGATCTGTACCGGATTTGCTTCAAAACAAAAAATAAGCACTTTGCATGAACACCTATATTTCATAGTTTCAAATTAGTACTTAACGTCTATACACGTATGCTATAGACTACCATATGCGAGTATCATATAAATGTGTTTTTAAAGTATATTATAGCTTCAATTGAGTGCCAATCATTACAAATGTGTAAACGACTTGCATTAAGTGACTTAGTCGGATGTATCTCATTTGTGTCACGTGCATAACCTAAGCTGTAGCTATGTAATAATCTTTAACGCAATGTAAACCTTAATCGAGAAAATCTGCATCTGTCGTTCCCCCCTTACATGGCATAAGAACCTTGGTGTAGTATACCTACCATTGCTTGAACCAGTAGATGCATCGCTTGGCCCTCCGGACGCTCCCTGTGCAACTTTTAAGGCATCGACGAATGCCTTCCAATACATAAACAAAGATTATGTAGAGATCAACCAGTGAGTCTCCTTTTATTCAAATCAGTGGCAACAACACAAATATTCAATATAGACGCGTCTGTATTTAGAAACATATAATGGCTTAGCCTTTTTACACCAAAACCAATATAAATTACATAATTATTTGGGTGAAATTGTTTATTCCTTTTTTATACAGTTATTTAATATCGCTTAGGTTATGGAATACTGAATTGTGTATTAGTTCAGTGTTTCTATTACAACAACATGTATGCGCACTTTCACAAATGTTTATGACAATGATGTCTTTTGCCAACGTTATCACTGATGTCACTAATGCGGGTTTTGTCATGAAACGGCTCAATCACATCCTTAAATATTATCTGACACCTTCTAAACTTATTGAATGCGCGCTATGAAGTGTGAGCGTCGAAAGAACAGGTGGTTTCGATCGGCAGAAGCATTTCTAGTTTCGAATCCTCCACAGCCAGTTATAAACGAACAGAAACTAAAAGGGATACAAAATACAAATCGTCTGACCATATGGACTCTTGATTACATGAGCATTGCTTCGGCATGTTTGACATGTATTTGGTGGTCAGTTCATTGAAGAAGATAAGAATTGGTACACATTTAACAAAACTATAGAGCATTAATAACAATTGCCGTTTTTCATTAAAAGAACAACATAATTCGATGAAAGCTATGAATATTCGACTTAAAGATATACATGCTCGTACCCATCTATTAAAAACTATACAAAAGAATCTGGGCCTGACACAACGCAAATGGACCGAGTTAGTGCGTCGTAGCCTATTTCTAAGAAATGATCAGTGTAGAAGTAAAAGTAATATTATACGGGAAGTGTTTTAATGGGAATAAGCAATAATAATGTATGTATCATAGATTTGTAGCAAGTCGGGCTTGTTCTGGACGAATCGATAAAATACCAAGCATGTCCAATATGGTCGGTTTGAATTATTTATAAGGCAAAGGGCATGGTAAGGTTAATGTTTTGGTAGAGAAAGGGACATGGGTAAAAGCAACAAGTGTGTTGGTAAGTAAAATCTAGGTAACCAGGAAATAGCCATTTTGAATTATTTTTATTACATTTATGAATTCGGCGAATTATAAGTTCAACGTGATGGGTAATATGGTGAATTGGAAACAGCGATATCCAACAGGTGTGTGCGTATATAAAAACCAATCGGTGTTGATACTAAAGGTATCGATAAAAATCTGCTATATCTGTTAGACTCTACATAAGGACGGACATACTTAGGGACATCATTATATGCCTAAAACATTAAGATGCTGAATGCGTACTGATGCCATCGTTTTCCCATATTTTCACTAAAATACATAGTACGTTATTGAAATCTTTAAACTTAACGCCTAAGGTACGTGTTGTGTATCAAATTTGCATAATGCACACGTCTTTGAACCTGGTCACTCATGCTGGACTCGTACTCATAATGAAAACAATGACCGTACCTGATAGACAGCATCGTCCGTGTAGTAGATAACTATTCTAACAAGCGCAACGGATGACTTCTTGTAATGCCTGGAAAACCAATCTACACTGGAAAGCATCGTTTTGGCCAAGTCGGATATGGGGAACTTCTGACCGCCTGTGCCGATGGCAGGAAAGGCGATTGAACCGTGTCCGTCTTTGTCGGCCAGTTTCAAGCATTCCGAAACCACATGTCCAATACTCTTAAAAACCAATATTAAACAATGTGTTGAAACGCAAATAAATAATACCGTTCTTCTCAGTCCATACAAATAACTCGTTTAGCAATTAATACATGAAATACAAAAAGACAAAGTACCTTAAGATCTTCTGTTGACGAATAATGTTTGACAGCCACGTGGTAAATGCGTTTGCATAGAAGTTGAAAGTTTGCAGTGCTTGCAACTTCCCGCCCCGCCTGTATGCCGTGGGGATACACGGAGTCAAGTTCTCTTTGAAGGCCCTTGCCCGCCGCGTCCGAAAGGGCCCTTGACGACATGCCCTTGTTTAATTTCAAGTCCGCCGATGCAGAATTCACTATAACATCAACCTGAAAATAATGTGAAGTTCAGAAAAGAATATCAGGAATGTTTACAACATGCATAATTGAACAATAATCATCTTTACAAATATGTTGTCTTACTACATAAATAGCATCAAGTCTTTTGTCTTTAGGACACGAATGACCACACCTTCCTCGTTTATCTCCTAACTCCACCTCGCCAATAGAAATCTTTTGTGGCTCAATATGGCTTTTTGCCACATAGAGTGATTTAGGTATAGTGTGACTCAAAGTATGGTGATTTAATTTCTAAATATAATGTTTCTTTAAAATGGCATTTAACTGATGGAATTTCCCACCAATCATTTTATGGAGA
Source organism: Dreissena polymorpha (assembly GCF_020536995.1). Taxonomy (NCBI): domain Eukaryota; kingdom Metazoa; phylum Mollusca; class Bivalvia; order Myida; family Dreissenidae; genus Dreissena; species Dreissena polymorpha. The sequence continues at coordinate 48,548,120 of NC_068362.1, forward strand.
TGCTTTGAAGCGTGTTTGCAAATTAAAATATCTTAAAGAAAATGTTTATATTAAACTTTTCAATTTAATAAACTCATTTTTATCGAAAGGATATGATGTTAACGTACTTAAAACACGTGCTTGTTGGTTTTCGATTCACTATATCTTTCTTCTTTTAAAATTTGGAATAATTAATGGAATGACCATTTTATACGTTTGATTCTTAAATATTTAATCACCTAAGCTGGTTTTATTGGTAATTCAATTTTACAGTACCGCCCCTTTAATATTTTATTTGTATGTTACAGTACTGCCTCTGGATTTTGTTCACGCCATCGTTTCTTCGCTTATAAATTACGTCATACGATACTCTTTCTCTGTTCCTGGCTACATTGATGTTTGTGACGTCATCGCTTTTATATTGCTTCATACCACATAATTTAACTGTTTTAATCTACATGCATAGGTCATTGAGTTTAAATCGTTCAATTTTAATTATATTTTCTCTCTGACAGGCGTTTCTTGTTTGATTTATTTTTAGCAGTCACATAAACATCCAAGCTATGTAATATGGATCGTTTACACCCATTATTGCTGCTTCTTCCTGTATTTGCGTGATGATGATCTGAAACTTGATGACGCTATATTCTTAGATCTTTTTCTATAAAGAAGGAATGTAGTTGACACTTGTTGGTAGTTTAATTTCATCGTTCCTCAAAAAGTTGTAACTCTGTTGCTCTGGTATCTTTCCTACCATTGAGTAATTAAATGGTAATTAAATTGAATGCGTTTTTATTCCCTTTTATCATTGTTTGAATTTGAGTTACAATGCTATGAGGTTAAATTTTATTTACACTTAAATTTATCATGAATATTGCTGAGCCAAGTGTGAGGTTGATCGCTCTAAAACCGGTTTAAACCCCCAATGCTTTGCATTGACCGTTCCAAGTCGGTGACCCCAGCTTTATTCTTATATGTGTTTATGTTGTTTTGTATTGTGCTGTTTTGTGCTGTTTTGTACTGTTTGGGCAATTGGTCACTTGCCTTAAATAAAGGACCAAGTAATTGTTTATAATAAGAATTCAATACTGCTCCAGCAGCTAGAGTTTCACTTCTTTATACTGAACTTAAGAGCTTTTAATACGTGTGCGAACTAATATTAATCATAATTAATTAATGTGTATTTTTATAAACTGTTGTACACTACAACGTAGCGGATAACCGTGAGTAAGAAGTTCAAAACATCAAAGGTTTAGTTTACTCTATAGAGGAGACCGTAAAAGTAATATGCCAAGTGTTCTTTCTCACATACACATACGAATGCATGTTCTCGCACGCAATACAAAAACACGCTGTAACTGATTTGGGAGCTTTTGCTTCTTATAGACCGTGCCGCATATGAAGGTATACATACCATACAACGGGGCGTGCTTATTTCTAGATTGTGTGTCGAGAATATATTTACCTTGTACTACTGCTAGTGTTCACAAAAATTGAATTATATAATTTAGAAACTTCACGCGACCTTAATTGCTAGACATAACGCAATTGTTCACAGTTCACAACCCGTAACTTCTAACGCGTTAAGAAAAACTTTTGAAAATAATTGTATTCAATTTAACTGCTGCATAATTAGCTTATTACGCCACATCTTTTATTAAGTTTATTGGTATATCAAATCTAATAAATAATGTTCGTAAACAGTTGAAATGTAACGGGTTGGTTTAAACAATAAAATATTTATAAGTTGTAATTGTTGCATAAACGCAATAACTAATCATAACTACAGCAAAACAGTTCGAGACAAACACGTGCACATTTTATGCAATGAAGGAGAAAAATCGACCAATACCTGCTCCTGTGCCAATGCTGACTTTACTACTTTCACTTTCACCTTGCCAAACGACACTTCATTAGATGAACTATGTTCTGTCCTTTGTCTGGATCGCCCCGATGTCGGCCTCGAATCAACATCATTAATATCTTTTTGTCCCCCTAACCCGGTCTCTCCTACTTTCACTTTTAAAGACAAGAAAGTTTACAACAGTTATTAATATTTAACCTTCACCATTTATGCATAATTGCACTTTGTTTTGTACCACGAGAATTTAACTATAGCAAGATTGTATTAATTCTTTGCTTCTATGAATTTTAACATTCATATTGTTAAACTCTTCGATAATCAATAACTTCATATATATAAATATATATTTGAAACATTTTAATATAGCATTAGCCAATACAGCATCCATAAATATGTGAAGTGTGAACCACATCTTGCTAGTCATAAAACCACACGTTTGGGGACTACACGTCCGATGTTTCTTCCAACAACAACAAAGTCATTTGAAAATACCATCCATTAATCACGTTCGTACCATACATTTGTTACTTACATAACATATGTGTACTCGGGTATTGCGCAAAGAGGGCGTCACAGAATGTTTTCACCGTGTTTTCACTGATGTCACATAAAATAACTTCATTGAATTTGTGGTCCTGTGATATATCAGAAATGTTATATATTTTAACGCACTAAAACAACATTATGCATATTGTACACTACAGTAAATAACTAAAAGGTTTATTTGCGAAAGGTAAAATTACATTATTTGAAAATATACATTTACAGTTAAACAAGGGGGATGTTCCATGAATAGATTTTGGAGCAGTTCGTGTAAACGATACAAACACAAAAATAAGTATAGTATTAAGCATCATAATAATTAAAAACAGTGATCATGTCATCAACATTTTGAAACTCCGCTTTTTTAACCGACCTATTTCCTCGTAATAATTTATAAAATCTAAATAATAGATCACCTTTAAGTATCCATCGATTGCAGCTATAATTTCTTTGCAAGACTGGTCAATTGGATAGTTGAACATGCCGGCGCTGAGAGCCGGAAAGGCTATGGACTGAAAGCCACCCTTCTCAGACTCCTTTAGGCAGTTGAGAACAGCATTTCTGAGCAGCTTGTCCTCGCCGTCCTTTCCTCCTTTCCATTGCGGACCTACCGCGTGGGCCACCGCCTTGCAACCAAGGTTTCCAGAAACGCCCATGTATACTTCGCCCTCTTTCACATCGCCTTCGTTTTTAATTCTTTGCTCCGAGTCTTTAGCCACCGCATCTCCTCCTGCGAACAGCGAAAAATATCTCAATATAAGAGAATATGTTGTAAACATATTTATAACTTTATTTCAACAATTATGCACATTTTTTCTTTATAAGTATAAAGTAGCTATTGTAAAGCATTAAACATATGCAGTACGTTTGCATTCCCTAACTAAAGCAAATAACAGTTGGCGTTCTATTATCCCGCTTCATAAATTATCTAATTATATCGGTCAAAAGGGATCTCATTCAGCTGCGCTTAAAGAGGAACTTTAACCCAACAGTAAATAACTTACAAAATGTAAATTAGTCTTAAGTTCAAACAATTACCAACAATGGTGAACGAGCACAGTTAAACAATAGCAAAATGTCACAATTTGTGTAATTATAGAATAAGATATGATTGAACATATTATGTCAAATTGAATAACATAAACATGCACCTACATTGCATGATGTAAATTCGTTTATGACTGCTGTTAATACATACATACCCTTTTCTTGGATAATTCGAGCAAGCCCTCCCCTGTGCTTTAACGCCCGGTTTGCAGCATTTACTAGCACGTCAACGTTTAGTTCAGTTATATCACCGAAAACGACACTTATCTGAAACAAAATCATTGAAAACCTTAATCATTTTTAAACAAACACCTCAATAATATCAACAAGAAAGGATATTGAATAATTGCTTTTTGATCACACACTTATACCAATTCTACTAATACAAATTCTTATTCGCCTTATATATATATATATATATATATAATATAATATTGAAACCGCTTGGTTATGATATAGAACAAGTATATTGAGTAATTGTTTACTTTTGTTCCGTTTACAGTCACCTCTGCGCATGGTGTCGGTTTCTTAGATGTCATTTTACGGCCCTCGGATTTCCCAATCCGAATGGATTTGGAAAACCCAGATTCTTTCGTCTCGATAACGCATGGCCCATGTAACTCTGCCTTCTGTATGCACTCCATTCCCTTATTACAAGAAAAGTACTGTTTGATGTTCGCTTTCTCGATTTCGTGCGCCTCAGCTAGCAGTTTTTCTACCAACGCAATCAACGCTTTCTTTGCTGATTTAATACTTGCTGACGTTCCTGCAAACGCATACGTATGATGTAAATTCGTTCTGAGGACTGATGGTATTATGATAATATGCGAGACTGACCTAAATTGTAATTAGTTATATGTTACTCACTGCTGGTTGGTATTTTGAATATGAAAAAAAATCTAATAAAACACATCATCAATGTGGCAGTATAGATATTTTTGCGCAATCTTTTATCAATAATTGTTAAATTTAATATTAAACTTGGCTTCATATGTCATAAAATGTATGTACCTTCTATCTCAATGCAACCGTTGCTTTGAATGTCAATTTTTTCAACACTCTTTCTGATTTGCGACACTTCTGTGTCCATGTGTTTTTTCATGAACTTTGCCCTTGTGGCATCAACCGAGAAGCTCTCTTTATAAACAGCATTTTTGCTTCGAAATTCTTCTACGGAATCTTGTACTTTATCCTCCATAGTTGGCGTGCTAAAGATGCATTCATAAGCTAATCATCAGTCCTGATCTCTAAGCAATCTTTGCGTATAGACCTAATCCTTTCTCTACAGTCTTCCATTTCTTCTAAAGAATGTTTATCTAATGTTACAACAACTACGGGCACTGCATGAACAATTACTAGTATTATATAAATTTCCATGTGAGCTAATAGGGTGTTGGTAGTTAAAGGCTGACTCAACCAGGACTTTGTGAAGCACCATAATGTTTCAAAATGATTTGAAATAAAGTGAACAACATGATGAAACAGCATGCTTTGGTTTGGCCTCAAATAAAATAAAACAGGAACATTGAATTTCTCTCCTACTTGTGGTGTTTCATTATTTTCTTTATTTTGGATACAATCTCAATTTTTATTTTTATTTTTGTAAAAAACTAGACATGTATCATGGCCACTGTGACCAGAGTTTAACTTATTTTAATATAGATGTTGTTGCTGTTTTTTTTTATCACGAGTACCAGGCGTGATAAGCGTTGATAGGCTGCTTTAAGTGCACAAGATTTAGGTTCTTTTGGGAAAGGTCAATACTAAGGGAATATTAAGTTCCGACTTACACATTTTTATGATTGAAAATTAGCCATGGGATATTGCGTTTAACTAAAAACCTGATTGCTTTGATCTGAGGCCTGACAGGCCTTAAATGTATAACAAACATAATTACCAAAGGTTCTACTAGCCTCACCTATGATCTCAATAAAACTTAAAACAGCCCCATCACCTCACGCTAATGTTTTAGGGAAAATATTATTTTAGAATTCAGCCAGGAAATCATAACAACACAATCTCTAAATGTTTTAGCAAGATTCACCATAAGTGTGTAAAATGTGTCTTTTTAATTAAGTCAGCAAATTGTTTTTCTACAGCATTATAAGAAAAGCTGCTTTGCCTCACTGTGGCAATATTTTTTCAACAAACACGAACCATATTTCAATCAGCCGAGGCATAATGATATTTAATCTTGATTATTATCTTACAACACTCTACTTCCGTTTTGAGTGACGCTGAACTCCTGGATTTGGTGGTAATTTCAGTCTGAAAAATAAACTTAAACATACCCTTTAGAGAAAAACAGCATGAACATTTTCAATATATGGGTCAGCTAGCTCCATGGAAATGCCGTGGACAGCAAACCTAAGGATTGTGAGGTTCAGTTCACAGCTGGTCATATAAGATTTGTGGGGAATCTTTAATACAATATTTGTACAGCCTTTTTTTCCGATGCCTCTTATTCAAGAAGGACAGTTGTCACTTCTAAGCTTAAGTATGCGCACTTGATTGACAATTGTAGGGTTTCGAAAGAAAAAGTGTAAACTTTAAAAGAGCACATTAAGTGCTAAATAGAGTATTATATAAGTGTCCATATATTAAGTTAGACTCATAATTAAAAAAAATCATTTTCTGATTGTTCACTGTGCCACAGGCATTTTATGCAACCATTCCCGGGTAATTCTAATAAATATTATATTTTTCCGTAATGACTGCGTAAAAATTCCAACTGAAGGTTCCACCCACCCCCCCAAAAAAAAAAAATAAATAAAAATAAATAAATCTCAACATTTAGTTTAATTCCCATGAATCTCTTTGAGTTTAACTTAGTAAATATAGTATTGAAAACATGTTTTTCTCAAATGTTTGCTGTTTGATGACAGCTTTACGGTAGTATGCGAACAGGCATTGATTTATTCATTTAGTATTAAGTCCCTGCAGAACCATATGTTGTAATATATGGCAAATACATATCACAAAAATGTTATCCCTGGGTCATGGTCTTTGACCAGGAGCTAATAATCACTATATATAGGACCTCAATATAATATCATTTTAAAATATATAATTTACCGCGTTCTTTGGTGTGAACTGTGGGGATTATAGTGGGCAGTGTAGTTGTTTGATCTTTACATTTGCAGATCGTATGTACAGACATGCTGATGATATATGCTCAGCCCTCCGGCTTTACTTATAATAATGTCCCTTATCTGTCACAAACCCTTGGATGAGGGGAGATTTTTTATGATGGCAAAACCAATGTGATGGTCAAATAGCGTTTGATTTTAATTCATGCAAAAGATGCAAAGTCTGATCTAAACATTGCAATGCTAGAGTACATAAATACTCCAATGTTCACGAGTTGTTTGCATCTTGAAAATGTATTTCTTAGAAAAAGAGGCAGATGTTCCATGATTCAGATACATAGTTACAGGCTATTGCGAATTAAATGGACCCTTTCACGTGTCGTTAAATTGACAAAATAAAACAAATGTTTCAGATTCGCACATTTGTATTGAAGTTATGATTTTTGTGAGGAAGCAGTTATACTGAACATTTACCATGCTCTAAAATATCCATCATAGGCATCTTTTGACGATTAAAAAGACTGAAAGTTATAAGGCGCTGTAATGCAAAATGGACTAAATAATTTGGAGAGTTCTGTCATTGTTGTAAAATATGTAAGCTAGTTCAATAAGGAAAAGAGGAATTAATTAATTAGCCCATCTATGGTGCATGTGGTTATCAATTTAAATAACGCTGCATAGCATTTTGTGCGGAGTGTTTTAAATTGTGTTACAAATTTAAGTGTACACATTGAATCCCCTGAAAACAAATTTGTTGACAAGACAGGGGGCTTTCATGGAATAAAGGGAAAATACTTATTCGAGTACATAATCACAATGATGTTGTGGTATTTTTTTTTGGTATATGCTTCCGACCTCACTTAGTCTTGATTGAATACTTCTCACTCTCAATAGACCAGCTTGTCTATAATCTTACTTGTTGACAAGAACACTTATAGTTCTCAAATAGTGGTTGCATGACTTGGTATTAAAAACTCCTTCTGCAGTATGTAGAGAGTGAATATTAAATAACTGCAATTTTAATGTGATCATAAAAAATATTAACCTTAAAGTTGTTTATAGATTTTACATTTTCTGTGTTTAACATTTCGAAATGGTGTTGTTAAGTCTGTAAAACCATCCCACACTTCATAATTCAGTATTTCTTTTACTGCTAATGAACGGTTTAAATTTTGATAAAAAATTAAAACACTTCAATATAAGATAAGTCAGCAATTAGGAATGTTGTCAAAAACTATTTAAGATTGTTGCTTCTTAAATTAATTTAAACAAGAGATGTTGTTAGAAACACAATGCCCCTACAGCTCCGCTTAGAAGCCATATATTTTACCATTGACCTAGAAGGATGACCTTGACCTTGAGCCTTCACCACTCAAAATTTGCAGCTCCATGAGATACAAATTCATGCCAAATATCAAGTTGCTATCTTTAATATTGCAAAAGTTATAGCAAATGTTAAAGTTTTCGGACGGACGGACATACGCCATATATTTGACATTTGACCTTGAAGGATGACCTTGAGATACACATGCATGCCAAATATCAAGCTGCTATCTTCAATATTGCAAAAGTTATGGCCAATGTTAAAGTTTTCGGACCGACAGACGGACTGACTGACGGACAGTTCAACCTGCTATATGCCACCTTACCGAGGGCATAAAAATGTCATGATTTTGTGAATGAAATAAATAGTTGAGTAACCAAAATTCGACCGGTAATGAACGGTAACTCGGAAGAATCTTAAATGTTTAAACTAGTTATCAATAGGTCTCTTTTTTACTTGTTACATAAGAACAATAATATTATATCCATATCCAGCAATAGTATTGTCCGTTGCTTTAATAGTGTGAACGAGTCTCTGAGATTCCCCATTTAAAAAACGAAATCGAAAGTAGATAATGAACAAATATACGCTTATAATCAATTTAGAAATACTTTTACCTTTAAATTAGATTTGCTATAGAGTTACTGAGCAACGACATAAAAGAGCATGCACTTCAATTCCAACAATTATATAGTTTTTGCACTACCCACCTTTTTCAATGTTGCTGAACTCTAAATCAAAGTAGACTTATCCCACTACTTTTGATTTCACAACACTCAACAATTTCCGTTTCGGAGTTGATCCCTAGAAATGATCTTCATTTGATTACTTCCCTTTTTTTCAATTTTGACTTTTTTGTTTACAAATTTTGATGGTATTTATTATTATTGTCATTGCAAAAATCGAACAAGGAGCAGTTTACGGCAGACGTAAATAATACGTTTAATTGCGTTAAATTTTGAAAATATTTTTTTTTAAGATAGGATAATTATAAAAATAATAAATGCAGTGCTCTTAATAATTCCATTTGTTGGCTGAAATGAATTAATGCTTTTACTATAAAATATTAATACATACAAAAAGCAATTGCTTAAGCCAATTCGGTTAATTATTTTTTTTATTAATTAGCCATGGAGTACGGAGATTTAAATTAGCACTTGCCAATCAGTTAAGTGCAACCCGAAATCTAAGCAGGGCGAATGGACAGTTTGCTGTTTGGCACTATACCTACTCCTACTAATAACCTGTTTATCTAGAAGTTTTACTCCATTTAGAAAAAAAGAGGTAGTATATAATGGTGAGAACTGTGTAATGAAATTACATAAATACAATCGTTCTTCAGTATTCTCAAAAATGTCTAGATTATGAATTATTTTTCTATGTAAAGATTGGAATATTGAACAACCAATCCAGACAGGGTTATCACATTCACGATTGAATATAAACTATGTGCGTACTATGATGAGCACTCATTGTGCGATGGTACTTTTTAAAATTGACGACATATGTTTGAAAACCAGTCACTTGGAAAACCTTTAGACCTTGCACTGTAGATTTACTCCGTGGATTAAAAACTTTTTTTTTCATAGACCAAGATTAATCAACATAATGTTTATAGTACTATAATTTATAAAGGGTTAAGTGTACATATCTGATTATATTTACTAACAGAAATATATGCATTATATCCAATAAATACAATTTCTGTCGCATGCAATCGTTTAGTTGTGTTTCTGTTTTTGGTTGCACAGGTCATTTATTATGGGCAATCAAATTCTGTGTTGTTTACACAACTGCAACGTCACACATGTTTGTTTGTAACACCGTCTCAATATTGAATTATAATTGACCTTCAAAATATGACAGCACATTCCAGTTAAGAAATAGCCAATTGAATAACAACAGAAAGTTATTTGAATTCAGGGGTCTCACCAGGATTTTAAAACAGGAATCCTTAGACTCGTAACTTGCAAAGAAGGAGTCCATAAGGAAAAAATAGGAATCTATAGGATTAGGAATAGGCGCTTCATACGTGTCACTAAAAGATCAGGGATGAAATAAGAACCAGCCCAAGCGCCCTCCACTGGTCAATTTTGAAATCGGCTTGGTCAGATTTTCGGTTTTGTATAGGTTTTTACTTGTAACATTTCTTTGACTCAGGTCATACATGTAGAATGAGAATTTGGATTACTTGGTTTAACTGCTAATTTAAATGATTGAAATAGTCAGTCATATTTGTTAGAGGATGTCTCCATTTTTCAAGTTCCCCATTACTACATGACCTTTGGGGACAAATATTATATGTTAAGGACTTAATACAAAGTTCATGTAATTTTCCATCTAAACAAATACATATCAAAACCTTGTCATTTTTTTGCAAGCATTTCAGTTTCTTCCTAAACCTCTGTACAAAAAGCCCCTATTGCGATCATGTCCATTGTCTGTTGTGCGTCTCGACATTTAGCTCGTTAACACTCATCAGCTCATATTAAATTGTCCAATCTTAAGGAAACATGCTCAGAACATTAGTTACTATAATTTGTAATAATACAAAACTATATCAAAAAGTTAACTCAATGTTATCTCAGGCCTATCCCTAGTATTGTGTTATGGTAATGGGGTGTTGCTCCACAATGGTCATTGGGTTCAAGTTTGTTTGTAATTGTATATGTCATATTTTAATTTCTATATTTTTTATGAGCTTAAACAAGCACCCAGTATATAATAAATAGAAATGGAGGTACAGGGGTACTCCTATATTTTAAAAGCAGGCACGGTAGTACCCGTATTACTTTTGTAAATTCAGGCTCATGGTTACCCCTGTTTTGGACATTTAGACATATGGTAACCCCTGTTTTGGACATTCAGGGCACATGGTTACCCTCTTTTTGGACATTCAGGGCAAATGGTTACCCCCTGTTTTGGACTTTCAGGCACATGGTAACCCCTGTTTTGGACATGAAGGCAGATTATTAACCCCCTGTTTTGGACATTCATGAACAGGTTACCTCTGTTTTGGACATGAAAGCACATGGTTACTCCTGTTTTAGACAAACACATGTTAACCCCTGTTTTGGACATTCAGGCACTTGATAACACCTGTGTTGGACATGAAGGCACATGATGCCACTGTGCTTAAAGGTTCAGCGGAAAGGTCTCTAGAAATTTAACATGTTCTGCTCCAATAAAAGTAATTAATGACAGGCTGTCAACTGGTCATACTTTTTCCTACTTTTGCTACTTTTTTTGAATTTTCAATATTTTTTTTCCTACTTTTTCTTTAACAATTTCAATTATTCTTAGTTTTTTCATTTTGATAGATGTAATTTTTATGTTGACTGAAATCCCTTTATCATTATTTTTGAAGTATCTTTGAAACTTGATTGGTGCCATTTTCTACACTATACACGTATAATGCTGAGCTTGATGGGACTGTAGCTGAGAATGTGTCCCATCAGTCCCCTCCACAATCATTCTGTTGAAAGGTATGTCTTTGCTACGTGTATTGGTATTTTAGTCTTCTAAAGTTGTAAAGAGTATCAAAGAAAAACAATTTCCAGTTTTTTACGATAAAGGACTGCAGAATCTAGACAAACTATCATGATAGTCCTTAGTAGTTTGATAGTATTCTTTCCCAATGATGTTTAAAGGACCACACAATTGTATATAATAAGAATGCAATACTGCTCCAGCTCTTTTTTATTATTGTACTGTGGGAGCATGTGGGTTGTCCCAGGGAATTAATTTAAAAATATGCAACAAAAAGTGTTTTGGTCTTTTCCAAAAACATTAAACTAGTATTTTATTTGTACATGACTTTGTTTGGTATACCATTATATATTAGTTCCGATACATTCCCACTGTGGGGATCTCATTCAAAGACATCAATTATTGGTGCTATCAAGGAAAAGGACATGATAGCATTCAATACAGGCCGTAGGCTTTCGATGCAACTTAGCTTAATGAATAGGTTGAAACAGAATGTCAGAGCGATTCAACGCTTTTACTCATCGACATGTATTTTGTCCACCTTGTCGAGTATGTAAAAATTTTCGTGATGGCTCCTGCTACAGTGGAAACCCCTAAACCGGATCCTCTCTATACCGGAATCCTCTTTAAAACCATGTGTAAATATATCTCCGTATGACCGGAATCCCCTCAATTCCGAATACCTGTCATTGTTTGAATAATAATTGGGTCAATCCATACGTAGTTGTACCTCTTAAAACCGGTCAAGACCGGTTTATTGCACCTCAGACCTAGAGTCAATAGCGGATTAAAAAAGCGTGAAATTGATAAAGGTCAGAATTTTTGCAAACTGTAAAAGTCGCAAAACAATTTAGAGAGACTTGTCCTCGGATGAACATATCGATCAAAAGAAGTGATAATAATTACTGATAACAAACATAGGGTTCTTTAGTGTGTTTTGTTTTTATTGTTGGAAACCGTGCTAACTTTTAATAAGCTTAATGCTATTTAATTTTGACTTGTTAATGACAATTCCTAATATAGTGTCATATAAAATGGTGATTTGCAGAGTTCTTGAAGCAGTTTGCATTTATATATTCATTTAGATTTCAAATTGGCAATTAAGATAACTAAGACTATAATGACCTAACCATGAGCAGTATGAACGGTTCTTGTTTACCAACTCTTCTTAAAGACTAATGGTGAAAAGAATCCCAATTTGTAAAAAGAAAATGAATACAATGATTTTCTAATAATTATTATATCTCAATTTTATTTCAATTACATCTAACAAAGTATATGACTATAATAAAACTTTGCTGAAAGTGTGTGTTTTTCCACATTAGGCTATATAATTTACCTTCTAAAAGTAAAAAAATATCAATTTTCCCTCTAAACCGGAATCCTCTCTAAACCAGAATTTCTTCTCGGTCCCGGGGGTGTCTGGTTCCACTGTACTTGTGTGTACATAAGGGTATGTGCGACAACTCAGTATTACAAGTTGTGTGCAGTTTGTTTTGGTTTGGGCGGTTAGATATTGTTAATTCCGCCAACCGTAACGTTAACTCGCGTATACGCGATTAAATATTGGCTATTCAACACAGATTTAAAGAGAGCGCTCCGAAATTTGAACATCGTTACTTTGTCTGTGAAGATTATTCGAATAAAATAATTATGAATTTGACGGCATTAACGACGTGTTGTTTTTTTTTTTGCAGTGTTGATACTATTTAGTTGTTTTTGTTATTTTTTTTGTTTCAATGGACACTCTTGTGCGAGTTAACCACTGTGTTGCGGTCGGGGGTGTCGACGACTATTCCAACGGATTAACACACAATTTAACAGAAAAATACAACTTGTTGTATGTGTAACCTTTTACACACATTCCCATACGACTATGGTCAATACGTTAACTAATATTTTGTGTCAATATTACTAATTATCATATTATTATATTGGAAATGCTTCAATCAGTCTGCTTTCGTTGCACGATTATATTGTTTTATTCAAGAGCTTAAAACAAAAAAATGTTTGTCCACTAGTTCCTTCTTGGTAATCTCGGGAATCTGACATCAGAACAATAAAAAAGACATTTTATATTATACTATGTATATTTGGGACAAAATAGCCGTATGTTTTGCCCTTTTTTTACAATAATTTCCATCACTTTTTTATTCCCCCTGGTGTATATTGTTTTGCTGGATGTCGATCGTTCGATCTGTCTGTCGGTAGACCAGTTCGTTTTCGATCAATAACTTGTGAACGGATTGATTAATGGTCTTGATACTTTTCATGTGTATCGGTCTTTGCCAAAAGATGACCCGAATTTAAATTGGGGTCACTAGGTCAAAGGTCAAGGTCAATGTCACACATATAGTGTAAATGGTTTCGATCAATAACTTGTGAACGGATTGACCAATTGGCTTGATACTTCCTATGTGCATCGGCCTTTGCCAATAGATATACCATATTGAAATTCGGGTCACTAGGTCGAAGGTCTAGGTCACTGTCACACTAAAAGTGAAACTTGTTTCCGATCAATAACTTTGAACGGAGGGACCGATTGGCTTAATACTTTCCATGTGATGCAATCGAGCTAAAATAAATTGGTTTACAACTAAAACTACATTCTCATTATTGCATATTTGTATGCATTTCGTTGTTTAGTTTAGTTTTTATACAATTAATATTCATCACACATATAACATTTATAAATGTTCGCAATACAAATAATTGGTTAGTTGATATAAATAAATTGTTATAATAAAAGTAAGAAACTGGCCTATGATTAGAGTTAATCAGTGAATGCATAATAAAAAAATAGTTCATGCTGTCTGAACTTAAAACAATTTATAGTAGTGTTGCTTTGTTGGTTTTTGTCTTGGTCCTTTTAATTTTGAAAGAAGCAAGTCATAATTTTTAGTATTTTCTACACCTATACTTTTCATTGCAATTTAATTCAAACACGGTAGCACAAAAGTAATTAAATCGCTACGATTTTGTTTTGAACATGTTGATATTTTTGTATTTGTTTTTAGTAATATCTTATTGAGTAAAACTATAGAATGCTTATTTTGTATACGTTATTTGCACTTTGTCTTTGTAAATTCTATAAAATATCGTTCATTGGTTGTGTGTTCAATTTATTCAAATTTATATGCAACGCAATCTATATTTTCATAGACAGTGCCAGCTGCCCATCAAAAGAATGTGTAACCATTGTAGTTCCATACAGAGACAGAAAAGAACACTTTTCAACTTTTATGACTGCAATAGAACGTTTTCTTTGGAAGCAAAATATCACGTTCCGCATATTTATAATCGAACAGGTATATTGCATTCGTAAATCACGGCATGTGCCCGGATAATACTAGCATAGTTCATAAACATTAATGCAGTTCATACATTGAACATGGAGACGGTTAAGCAGGTATGGTTTTGTTCACAGGTACTTGAAAAAATTATTTTGGTCCTTATATATAATTAAAGAAAATGTATCCAACGATGATTTCACAGGTTTATTGAATTACACTACATATATGCAACAGCATGAAAGATCAAACAATACACACCTATGTCGTTGTGGTTGCCAGCAGGAATCCTCCATCGATGATTATACACGGTTTATTTGATGAAAATCCACCAAGTATGTCAAAATCAGCCAAAAGTTTCACAAATATCACCCCGACATCGAAGTGTGTAATAATGGACGTACAAATGTCAATAATGACGGAAGACGACGATTTTGGTCTATTTTTCCCAATTAAACAAGAACTTTGCTATAGCTCCACGTACGTTTATCATAAAACCTCAAACTATTTAACTCAATAGTGAAACTTATCATCACCTACGGAGCTCCGAACGCGGTTTTCAATTTACCGAAATAATCAGACCGGTTTAAATTCAATTTTGCAAACATTATATATGAGTAAATATTTGTGTGAAGGACCGCATTACTTTCGGCCACACATTAGTAATGCGGATACTTGGATAACGGATTTCACTCCGATAACAGAAAAAAGCCACGCGCGAAATAAACTTTCTTTTAAAATTATATCCTTAATATTAATTAATTTTTGAGACACGTTTAATGGTGGAGTTGATGTAAAGTATATCTATTTGTATTGTGAAGGATGAATTTTAAGGAAAAAATGGTACCGGGGTATTTATTTGCCAAAAATGAGAAAATACCATCGGAAAACAGCATTAACTGGATGATCAGTACGCATTTCTATCAAATAAACATACTTAGAAATATAGGACTACTATATTTTGTTATTCAAGCTCGTAGAAAAATTACTGTGCTTCAAATACTGAAATGTGTATAGTACGTAAAAGAAATATGAACGAATATAGAGTATGTTTCAATAGGTGGTATGCATGATGTTTTAGATACATTCCCGATAAAGGGCTATTCGGATAACGAAGACTCTCAACAAATTGGGCACTCTGATATCCGATTTTAAAGCTTCATAAATACTGAAATACAACGAATATTTCGTAACATACCTGTATTTCGTAAACTATATGTTAACCCATTAAAATCAGTGTTCCTTATTGCAATAGCCAACATTTCACTTCTAGATGTGGTATGGCATCATAGATTTAATGAGATATAAAGATGCTCGTGTTTATGTTTTGTGCCACAATATATTCTTTGTGGATTTCCCGCGACTATATCCGAATATTTACGAGCAAACGCGAGATTGGCTTCGGGTAGCGTCGGAAGCCCGACGTAGTATCATGAGCTGCCCGAAGCCAAACGGGATAGAAAACAATTAGGCAAATTTTCGGTGAATTTTATTTTAATTTACGTCAGTACAAAAATTGGTAAGTTTTGCTTGCTTACTATAGCAGTTTTCAATAAAGAATTTTGCATTTTTGGTGCACCAATAATTGTGTGTTATATCTGTTAAAAGTGTCGGTAATCGGGAACAGAAGTGCCAGTGTTATTGAGCTGATCGGCTTAGGAAGTGTCCATGAAAATATAGCATCGGACTCTTTAAACATTTGAATTTCCTAAACTACATCAGTAAACTACAAATTTAACATGTTGTAAAATGTGCAGACCTATTGAAATTTAAATTTGTATAGTAAACAATTTCTTTAGTAATTTCTTAGCTTTTTTATTTTTTTGAAAGATGTACTGATCATTCACTTCATGTCGATTTTCGATGGAATTGTATCGTTTTTTTTTAATCAACCGTTTTCCCGCGATTTTCTTTTTTCTTTATAGAAGTGGTTCACCCTTAATCGGCCAAAATAGTTCCGTGTCTGAAAACCCAATGAACAGAAAATAAGAACTCACATCTCGCGCGTGGCTTTTGTTGTTTTCTGTAATCGAAGTGCCATCCGTGATCCAAGAATCAGCGTTACCAGCGTGGGATGGGCAATATCCTATTTGTATTGATTTGTATTTGCTTTTCATACATTTTTGTAAAGTTTTTATATCCCAAGACTTTGAATAAAAATTGTTTTCTTTAATCTATTAAGAAACATATTTCTCATATTAAAAATAAAAATTGGTATGACATTTTATAATCAACTCGCTGTGAAGCATTTAGATAATTCCGTTCATAGCTTAACCGAGAGAAAAACCTGTTGCAAACCATTATTTTCTGTTTCGTAATCGTTTTGCTACATCTTGATACTAGGACAATAACTTGTAAAAAGGTACCGGCATAAATGAAGGTATCATACGAACAAGCGTAACTCTTGTACTCCAAAATTAAAAAAAAATTATAAAAGTTTAAACAAACTGTTTTTTTACTTTTCTTAATATATAAAGAAACACGTAATATGCATTTTTTTTCAGATGTAAAAATGGCAAAAGCGACATTTCTTTCTATTTAATCCTTACACAAGAACACATGAAGTTATACTTCTGACATTTAAGATAGACATGTTTCATTTAATGAGAACATAGATAAGTTTACATGCTTTAGTTGTGTGCATGACTGCGAGACAAACCGTTGTGCTATTTATTTTGTTAATATGCTGTATTTTTGATAGAGTGGCATTTATTTACAACCACACGATCTTTTCTGTAATTTTCAACTAAGCCATTATTTATATCACGAAAGCATTATAGATTCCATTAAAAAATGGGAAAAAACTCTAAACAAAAGTTTCGATTACATTCGGTAGTATCAGAATATTAGCTGAAGACATTATGAAATTAATGAATACAAAGTTTGATCCAGTCTTCAAACTGTACGTAAGTAACCGTACGAAGTGTTTTATTGGTGTTAATATAGAAGGGAATTACATATTATATATTTAATCATGTACATGACTATTTCTTGCGGCTTAATATGAGTTAATATGAGTTATCAATGCGTATACATTACACGTGCGTCATTTCACGACAAGAGAGCTGTTAATTGCATCCTTTATGACGCTGGCAGTGCATTTCTTTGAATTAGAACTAAGACGCATGGAAATATTCTATACACCATTCAATATTACTTATCTAAACAATAATAAAATATATTATTCTTATCTTTAGAAGAATGTTTTCATAAATACATGTTTTATTTTGGAACGGCTCGTTTGTATTTCAAATTATCGGTAAAAATCCATTTCATATTAGGGAAAATTATTGGTTTTTATTTTATTCGGAATACCGAAATGAGTATGTATTTGTTTAATGATTGTTATTTTGATATGTCTGGTGCTTTTGTCCCGTGTCTGAATGAAACGTTAATAACAGACCACACACTGTGTTTAGGTTTCTCTCATGGTGATGAAGCTGAAGATTTACTTCGTTCATGTTTTTCTTGAAATCAAGTTGCTGACTGCAGTATATATCGTGTGGTTTGCTGAGGAAATCATCTTTGAGACATAGAGAATAACAGGTCACTACCTGATATTTTTGTATAAGCCAAGGCTTTGAATATTATAACGGCGAGGCTTGCCGAGCCGTTATTTTATTCGTGCCGAGTCTCATATATTACAAAAAGATCAGGCAGTAACCTGTTTTTCTGTTTATCATACCTCTACGTCCCCGATTAAAAAAAAAATTAAACAAAAACACTTAAACATGCAGTTTTAGCGGGAAAGAATATGATTTTTGTCATTTGACGTGTTAATAATGACGTCATGAGCACACGCTCTTAATATTAAACAATGTTTTGGCTGTCTGTGTTGCATTTAAAAACAATATATTTCATCTTGGTATCAAATTGTTTGTTTATTGAATTTGATTCGATTTTACAAACAAATGATTCTTTATGGTTGAACTCGAGTTATATGACCATCCGCCACTATTGACTGATATAAGAACTACCTGTTGTCCATGATAAAAAATATATATTAGGCAACGTGATATCAGGCAGATAGCAATGTGGTGGTATGATACAATGAAATGCTCAGTGACTTTTGAAGCTTTGGAAGTAGATGATATTGGTTGATATATTATAAACTTTGACATTGAATCTTTCCTGGATTGTGGTATCGTGATGGGAAGGTTTTCATCCGTGTGTATAATGTCTATTAAGTGCCAATTGGAATATAACATTGCGGGTTGGTGAAATCTCCAAATATGGTTCTTACAATATCACAGGTGAGTTGTGTTGACACCGCATATGTATGGCTTTTATCTGAATGTCAAATTGAATATCCATAATTAACCCTTTCCCACTTAGAGGCAACGTGAAAATGCTTATGTGCAAACAGCATTAAACCAGAACAGCCTGCGGGCAACTCATGGCCTGTTCAGGTTTTATGCTGTTATCTGCTCATCACTATCTAAGCATTCGAAATGAAGCTTTTATAGCTTGAATCTAGTAAGAAAGGAATTTAAATAAATTTAACTTTCTAAGGGACTACAATGCGTCAAAATTCGTATCTAAGTGGTAAAGGGTTAAGTTTTATCGAGAATATTATTTGTTTAATTTTTCAGCAAATAAATATATGCAACTAGCAGCATATTTAAATACACATGGAGATAATAGTGAGCTCGGTTATCGGTCCATAATTTGATGTATGTATGCATTGGCATTAACAAAGTATTGAAATCACAAAAACGAAAATCGTTATTATAAATTTAAAAAAAGATTTAATATTCATGACAATTTTACCACATATGTTAAAGTTTCTCTAAAAAATAGTAGTACAAGAGCGTTAGAGTAGTAAACAAGAAACTCATACTGATGTAAGGTAATCAACCATGTAGATATTCACAATTATTTGACCATTTCCATTCCCTTTAAAACAACGTGTACAAACATGATGTAATACCAGACAAAAAACTGTCGAACCAAATACATTGAAAAAAATATTTAAGCGAAAGCATATATATAAATACAACTAAACGAATATACCAATTAGACGCAAAGGTCACATGATTTTTAATTCATTTTGCAGAGAATTTTCTTGAAGTAATGTATCTTTCCGGTCTGTTTTGCATAATTGGGAATCCAACAAATAAGTCCAATTTAACGAGTCAACTATAGGCAAAATCACAATGCACTCTCACTGAAATTATGATAAGATCATACAAATGTACACAATAAATCCATGCACATATTCAAAATTATTTGACCATTTCCATTTCAGTGTATAACAACATATACACAAATAATATAATACAAAAAAACACACTTCATATCCATAAATTTCAAAATAGTCTCCAAACCAATGCAATAATTAAAACACTTATAAAAATGCAACTAAGCTAACATTCAAATTTGACATAAAAGTCACGTGATTTTGTTCTTTTTTTAAGTTTAAAAGTGACTTAAGATGGATATATCCAAATCGTTAATGTACAATATTTTCACAAACGTGGTAATACCAAAATCAACTGGCAGTCGCACTATATGCAGTTAAACCGCACGTTTGGTGTCAATTTTAATTAAGACAAAATGATACTTTTGTAAATTTAATATCACAAGGAACACAGCATTGTGTTTTTCAAGAAACAGTAAACAAGACTCTGCCACTGAACCAGGTTTTTAAAGTTTTACTAAATTAATTTAATCTAAATAATTGTGCAATTCTTAGCTGGGTTTGCGTTTTAGCTACTAACTCACACACAAAAATCAACACAATACTTCCATGAAAACGCAAAAACTATCCAACATTTGAAATAAAGATTTAGAAATTGCAGAATGTGTGCCAGCCCTAAATAGTAAATATGCTGAATTCGATATGCTTTTATTTTCGTGCAGCATAAATTAAAGCAGGAAACCTTGGTGAAAAAAGATCTAACATCGCTATTCCGAATAATTATTTGCGAATAAGAGAAATATATTCAACTTAAAGTGTTTGTACAGCCTCGAAATTCTTCTACGGAATCTTGTACTTTATCCTCCATAGTTGGCTAGTTGGGTGGTAAAGATGAATAACGTCATAAGCTTATCATCAATCCTGATCTCTAAGCAGTCTGTGCATCTAGACCTCAACACTTTCTCCACAGTCTTCCATTTCTCGGAAGAAATGGCTTCTACAGAATGTTTATCTAACTTTGGACACTGCATGAACAATTAAAGCCTCCATCATTAGAAAATCATCTCTTTCTTTGGTGTACATAATAACGGAATCTTCATAGATTTCCCAAATATCAGTGAGATTTTTCATGGTCATCTCCTTTGTAACAGCTTTTTGAATATCTTCCCGCTTTAGTAAGTGTACGCTCCGGTCCCAGTACAATTTTCTTCGATTTGATGTCTTCAATTTGGTATAAATCTTCAGAGTACATTCGTCTTTATCCTTTTTCTTCCCCGTTAGTGTGATCTCCATGTTAGGTGCTTTTTCACAATATTCCATCCGGACGGCATGAGTGTGCTTATCAAAACATGTCTTCTTCAAGTATGTTCCTTTGAAACGTTTAATCGAAACAATCTGAGAAACTACCTATTTGCCCACGTTGTAAGTTGTTTCCGTGCCCTCTATATATCAAATGAACGTTGTTCCAAATTTGAAGGCATTACACAAACTTAAGTTGTTATACAGTATTATGTGTTACTCCTAATGAACTTGAATTATATCCATGATTGGCTATTTATTACTCATGTGAAAATAATAAAATAAGGATCACAATGTCTAAATACTGTTTTGTTTTAGTTTAAATTTACTTATATTTTGACTACTTTACATGGAACATTATGGATCTCTACGATCGTATACGAAGATCATAATACACTCCAGATAGATAAAATAGGATCCGGGCTAGTTCCGAGTGATTTTTATCTATAGTTAAATTGACACAACAATTCATGCGCACTTAAGGTAACGTTTACATTATCGGAGCTTATTTTAAACAACTTATACACCCTTACCGCTTCGCAGATCTTTTTTAGTACTGGGTATTTAGTTCCTGGACTCTTCACATCCCACGCCTTTATCTAGTCAAATCAATTGTACAGTCAAAAGCTATGCACACAGTATATAAAATAAATTGTTATCTTGTTTACCTTTCAAAAAGGTTTATATTTAGCTCGCCATATGTTCGCTTTCTACAAAATATTCCTGAAATATTCTAATAAAATTTGGTATGTCATGACAGCTCGCGTCAGAACCTATACATTTCGTCTGTCATTAGCATACTATGTACACTTGATAGCACCAATTAACCAGATTACTCAGGAAAATTGTGAGTAGTTTAACTGAGAGTATTTACATACTTCTGACTAACAATCCAAAGAAACAAACAAGAAGGAGAAAAATCTTAACGCTCTCGATGAACAGCCTAAAGGACTAACATATTTCCATCAGGTAGTGTTCACATGGTTTCACCATAGACTTACAATAAAAACTTCCCAGTAAACTTGGTAGCAAAGTGTTTGAACCAACCACAATAATGCCAAATACAACAAAGATATCATATCAACTTTTTAATGAGTTGAATTTGAGTGAAAATAACTAAACCATGTGACTTTTACAGCAATCAAATACTAGTTTATTTATTGAAGCCATATAAGTGATACATGCCAGCTTCATATTGGCTATATCTTTTATTAGAAAGGCACCATATCTCCCTTGACCACTTGACAAAGTTTCAAAATCGTTTGAGATATCATTGGGAAAACTAATCGGACCAAGTTTTATGAAGACTAGTTTATGAATGTGGTTTTAAATTGTTCACTTTTTTTTAATTTACATCTGACCTAGTTTGGACCCCAACGTGACACAGTTGCTAACTCGGCAGAGATATAGCATTGAGATAAATGTTCTTTTCAAATTTCAGGAAGATATAAATCTTATAAACGTATCTTATGTGCTCGCAAGTGTTCCTTACTTTTGCA